>NC_139235.1:4268032-4526718 GCF_977018435.1 Lepisma saccharinum
TGGGGGTTTACCTCTCTACTCTTCTAAACTACGCATTTTCGTCTCAAAGTTTGTTACTAATTTATATTCCAAGCAACATGCTAAACTTCGAATAAGACAAAAGTACTGTAGTTCCATTGCTTCACAAACGTCTGAAGTCCGTGTGTTATTTTTTAAAAAATAATTTGCATTGTTTCTAAATGATCAAAACAATATACAACATACATTGAAAATTATAATATAAAATTTGAACAGGTTGATTATTTTTCCGCCTCCGTTACGATGTCATGAGTGTAGCAGGCTTCGACGCCAGAGGTTCTCTGTCATGTTGGAATCCTGGGGGAGGTATTGGATTTGTGTCTATTTAATGATGTTTTTCATCGCTTCATCATTCATCCTCAGCTTGCGATTATCCCAGTCCTTTTTCGCTTGAAGCGGGCGACAAAGGCAGTGGAAGGACAGACGAGATGTCTTTCGGGGGGAATGGTTGGCAAAGGGACAAGTTTAGTGATGACAGTTTTATGAGGGTCGCGTCAGCCCCAGGTTTCCATTGCCGAAATACTATATACAACACCTTTGCTGTTTCCTGCGTGCGCTTGCTGTCATGGTCATCAATCATCAACCTGATTTCCTGCATTTGCAATATATCATAATATTATATAAAGAAAAAACAATTTGAAAGCTCATTCAGTACACAATTGAATCGTTTATTTAAGAAACCGCCTATCGACCACTTTTGGCCAAAACGACATTTTTACAGTTTCATTTAGCCCTTACCAAGATGCATCATTTGATGTAGAAACCGCTCATATAACCGCATCCGTAACGAAGGCAAGTGGCCTTGAAATATCCGTTTACTGCAGAAACCCCTCAGGCGCCGCAACATAGAGGGTTTCTAGAGTAAAGATGTAACTCAGTTGGTACCAACTGATTCAATCGGACGTTCCGTACAGTTGGCAATACTACGTACATTGTATCCAAGAACAAGTGTTCTCCTGTGGAGTGGTGTGTTTAACATTGTCGTGAATTCAGTGGCGTTCCCAAGGGGAAGGGGGAGTTGGTGGAGGTCATGCCCACCATTCAAGAATAAAAGAACATCAAAAGCAGGAAAAGATGGCAAAATGAAGGCTGGCAACTAAACAAATGTATATATTTATTTATTTATTTATTTATTTAATTGAAACACAACAGGCGCATGCCCAATTACAGTGTTCAATATGGGATGACACCATTACATAAACAAGAACATAACTAAGAAAATTAACAAGAAATATGAATGACGCAATATACATTTTACATTTAAAAACAATTGTGAGAAGAAATTATAGAAAATCCTGAGCACGCCACTGCGTGAATTGTTGCCTGACAAAGTTTATCTTCAGCTAAATTCACCAAAAGCCAACAGGAAAGGTCCCATAATCAGGAAGAAACTGGACGATATTCGTAAGTTGCTGGATTACACACGAGAATATGACAACTTCTACTACAACATTCTGCTGTGGCCAACAACACATGCTGAATGCTTCAACTTGGTCTAGGACAGTGGCGTAGCAGCCGCCCCCGCAAAAACCCCGCAATGCTGGGGGGGGGGGGCGAGTTATAGGGGTCCCACTATATAATCCCGGAAATTCAGCAGTTACTGTCGCTTATTTAAAAAATGGATTTACGAAACAGAAAGTTGGTTCCCAGTAACATATCATATGACGACATCTGCGATAATAAGCAGAGGGGCTCGGGCAACTTGACATTATGGGTCTCTTCCGAAAATCAGAATTAAGTTACTTGCTCATAGATGGCAATCGGTAGGAATATTATCTCATCTCATACCTTTATACCTACGTGGTTTTCGTAATAGTAGCGTAGTGTAGTGTAGTACAGTTGTGAATCGAGTAGAAAGATTCAGTTGCTCAACCGGTTGATGTCTTATTGTTACACAATACCTAAACAAGCAAACTTGATAATTTATGACATTTTTATTACCAGTAATATTACGTGATATTTAAAATGTAACTTCCCACCAAATATTTTCAAGCCCCCCAAGCCTCAGTATGAGATTGAAATAAGATAAATTTCCCACATTGTCCACACCTATTACATTTTACTTCAAAGGGGCCCAAAAACTCGGGATGTTGAGCCCAGGGGCAATTTTCCCTTTGCCCTTAGGTCCAATAGCCCCAATTCCGCCACGCAGGGTATACAACGTATGCAGTACTCGAAGTGCTCCAATCGCTCCAATAGGTATTTCATTGAGTGACAAATTTTCACTGAATAAGTCCAGTCGCTGCTTAATTTTCTATCTCTCAAGACTTGAGTCCGCCTCTATTTCTTAGCAGCAGATTGCAATTGACCCGAAGATATTAGGTCACCATTCACAATGTAGAGGTCCAGTTCAATCCCCGTAACTGAAATGATAAGTTTGCTTGAGTATATAACTGACTATTAGTATTAGAAGCGTAATGTGAAGGCTCTTACGTTGAATCTTGGCCTGACATAGCCAGAGGATGGCTTTTTGGGCTGAAGGTGCATCCACCTCTAAGTCCAAAAAAGGAGTGTTTACTATCCTTTAAACAATTTACCCAAAAAGTATTTTTTTAAATATATGTGCATTATATGTAACCTACATTAAAGAAAAAAAGCTTCGAACAAAAAATACAAAGGATCACGAACAAAATAGTTGGCTATGTGAAGCCTCCACCCTCCTTAAAAAAAAGAATCTTGGCCTTGCCACCGCGTTGAAGTAAGAGAAAATATTTCTAATTTCTTCATCCACTTATTTATGAGAGATTCAGACAACCCTGATTTAGTTTCGACAAATTACTAAACTGATATATAGCCTAAGTTGATGTCGAAAAATTGGAAGGAAGGGTTAATTCATTTTACAACTTTGGGGGGGGGGGTAACTATTGTGCGTCTGTCCCAGGCCCGTAGCTAGAACTGACCTCCAGGGGGGGCTTATGGGTATCAGGTGGGGCTTTGTGAACCAAGTCCATTTTTCAAAAGTTCAATAGTATTAAATGAAGGTAAATTATGTATGTTGGGGGTCATTAAGTTAAATTAAAATATAAAATTTAGAAATATCATACGAATACTACAGTTTTTTTTCTATATATCTTCTAAACATCTCTTGAAGTGCTAATGACTGCCACTGACACCATCCCTTAACACACTCTCCATACTATTTTTCATGATACAAACATATTTATCATATGTTAAAATGTACAATATTCACTTCAATCATAGTGCCTACCGTACATTCCACCCCCGCCCAAAGCAATAAAACTTGGGATCTGTTGACATTTGACGTAGATGCGGAAGGAATGTGGATAATGACATCAAAGTCACAGATTTCTGTTAAACGAGAGGCTGCAACAGGGGCAAGGAAGGTACAGATAAAGAAGGCTCCTTATGAAGGAACATTCTAAAGTCTTGAGAATCTTCTAAACACTTGCCGCTGCTTAGACTTCTGCTCATAAACAAGATGAACGAACGAAGTTGTGAACAAAATTATATATTCTGTCTAAATTTTCGCTCTTCACCTCAAATTAGAATACAAAATAGTTTTACCTAATGTCAAGGGACTGGCGGCAGTGCCAAGGGGGGGGCGACCCTGTTAGGGGGGCTGAGCCCCCCTGGCCCCTGCCTGGCTACGGGCTTGGTCTGTCCCACTCTGGCATCATCTCGATGTTCATTCTTTTCCACGGAGGGGGCCCCAATATTTTACTTGCAGGGGGGGTCAGCGAACTGCGCTACGCCACTGGTCTAGGAGAAAGATTAGGTACGTTAGATTACTACCTATTTTGTTCTATGAAAATGTGAATTTTTTAACTGATTACGTAGAAGATTTTTTTCTTTTGTTCCCCTTAAGTTTAGCTCAAATAATTTGAATAGCTAATAATTATTATGAAGAAAACAATACATTTGTGTTTTCAACCTTCTTCATTTTTCTTCACGCTCATTTATTTCATGAATCAAATAAAGTCTTATTGTGATTCGTTGCGATTTTCTCCCTCCATAAACAAAAAATAATAATAAATGAGCATTATAAAATCTCGCTGATAATGGCGCAAAATAAATGTACAGAAGAGGTTCACTGAAAAAAAAACTGTCAAATTGGAAAAATAATTATTCCCCCACTACTTAATATCGGTAACATTCAAAAACCATGTCTTTGGACAATGGGACTTAATTTTGACCAATTTATTTTACTGCGCTCAAATATTATATGGGACAATAGCATTTTTTTTGTTTTCTCACAAACGATATTTGTGGAAATGGGGGGTTTCTGAAATAAACTATTCAATTTCTGTCTAGGAACATAAACAAGATTTATTAGTTCCTCTTGACAGTAGTGTATTTGAAGGAAGGGTGTCGGGATGGGATTTTTAGAGAAACGTTTCTGGTGCGAACTAGTAAAGAAAACTTCTATGACTTTCTTAATTAGCAAGTCAGCTGCAAAATTACTCAGGGAACTTATTTTTTTAAAAGGGAGATAAAATACAATGAAAAGTGTAACGAAAGGTGACCTAAGAGAATTATAGCTGAATGAAAGTGAGAATGCATAAATGCATTATCTATTGTTCTTTTATGTCTGCAATGTGTCTGTTGTCAAAGAGAAATAGGAAAGAACATAACGTTTTTTAATGTGTTTAAGAGCCATTACTTTGAAATTCGAACCAAAAAGTTATATTTGGATAGTTGTATTTTTTGTTCTCCGTGATTTTTTTATATGTTGAAGTAGGTCATGAGAAATGAATTTTGTGGAATTTTCAGACGCTGGAAAAATTTTCCCTACCCTGTAGAAAATGACAAAGTTCAAGGTCAAACCGTCCACTATTCATGAAAAGTGAAACATGAGTACGTTTGGAGTGCTGTATCTTTGGAAAGCAACAACACCCCGAACTTTTGTTTTGATATACTGTTAGTATAAGACTGCTTGTATACATTCAATTGTTTTGATGGGGTATTGTTGCTTTCCATTGTTATGCGGCAACAAAGAGGGTTCAAAATGCAGTTTTTGCCTGTTTTCGGCCCTTAATATCTTGGTTAAGTAACACTACCCCATTTTTTTTTACTGGGCATGGAAACTCACTATTAGGGCAAGCTACCTGATATAGCACATTACTTGGATATTGACGCAGATTTAAACACTCAAAAACTGCGAAATCGGCAACTTTAGATTTAGGCTTATCTCAAAACAGCGGAAGGGTAGCAAAAAACGTGGTATGCCATCTTATAGCTGAATACATGTACTAACACATGGAAATAAAAAATCATTGGGGCTCGTCCCATTTTCGAGAAAAAAAAATTCAAAATGTTAAGAAATGTCAATGTAAATTATCACGCTTCCTCTCCTATCAGATAGTGGAACGGCGATTTCTCCTCCATTTCTTTGTTCCAAATGGAACACTCCATGTCTTGAAAAGTTGTGGGATAGTTTTAGCTTTTATTTCTTTGATGGATAACGTAGTGGTAATGTCACCTCCTTGCAATTAAAGGGTCCCGGGTTTTATGCAGGGTGGAGGTACAAGTGGTCCGGATTCCACTTTAAATTGCAAATCCCCAGTCCCGATTAGCCATCTTGTGCATAAACTGGGTTTAAAGACAAAACTCTAGATACAGTGACGTAACAAGGATTTACGAAATGGGGGCACTTATACATTTATACAATAGTCAGTCATCATTTCGCCACCTTTTTCTGCTTTGACATTCTTTTTACTGGGCCAAAGGGGGATAATAATCTCCTCCAGCCCCCATTTTTGCACGCCACTATATATTTTTTTGGAATTCATGCGATGACAGTATGTTTGTAAAAGATGCTGTATCATTATACCAAAGAGAACAGAACTTTCTTGTAAAATTCTGTACTTGTAAGAACATACTGTGTGAGAGATTCCCAAAATAAACCAATATCAATTCAGGTAGGCATAGGAGCGGACTTCCTTGCGTAGTGGTTTTCAGAGTACGCTACGATGCCAGGGGTCCTGAATTCGGATCCCTGCCTGGTGTTGATTGTTCTTTGTGAGTGTCACTTCATCAATTTCATAAATCATCACTCATACTCACCGTCTTGATTAGCCAAAAGTGCCAGAAAGGCGACGTAAATAACCTAGTATCAAGTAATCTCAAATAGATCTAGGAAAAGCAGATTTAGGTTATTTCCATCATCTTAATATTGTTCCTGCAAAAAAATCAATTTATTTTTGTCATAATCATGGCCATTGTTTCAAAGGAATTTAAAAATATCAGACACAAATTTATATTTTCGGGTGCTTTACCTTGCAAGCATAATTGCGTACTCCAGATGCGCTTGGTTTTCTTTGGATTGTGGTGCGGTGACCAGTTTTTTTTTAAAGAAAAAATAACGTGTAAGTAGGGAGGAATCCAGAATTTTTCTAGCAACATGTTAATACAACCTCAGCGACAACTGTTGCCTTTGCACACGGACATTAGATTTTGATTTAGAACCCATTTGTTTTAGTAATTCCGTTTCACTTCTTTTGAGTTTTGATTGAGTTGGTGTCTTAAGTCCACTTTATGCACAGTAAGGCTAATTGGGACTGGTTTTATAGTGGGATCCGAACCACTATGTGCCTCCATCGGGTATCGAACACGAGACCCCTTGTTTACGTTTCTCTTCTTTTGACTGATGCCAAGTACAAGGGACGATTATTGTGTTGGGGCAAGGGAAGAAATGCATGCTTGTCCCAATAGCCAGTCCGTCCTACGGCCGTATAGTATTTTTCACATCTTTGGTACGGCCTTTAATAGTTACGTACACTCATTGAAATGCGTTTGTAATCACATGTGATTGAAAAATTCAGATGTTTTTCACAGCTTCTAGAGTTCCGCTTCATACTCGTCAATGTTACATTTTATTATTATTACGTACCACAATCCAACTTGTCAGGTGCAATCTTCGAAATTCGAATATCCTTGAAGATTCATTGATTGATTTGGTGTTTTAAGTCCTCTTTATGCACTGTAAAGCTAATCGGGACTGGACCTACAATTTAAAGTGGGATCCGAACCACTATGAGCCTCCATCGGGTATCGAACACGAGACCCCTTGATTACAAGGAGACGACACTACCACTGCGAAATCGGGGAGCCCCTCAATCTTTCAAGTAAAAGGTCAAGTAATACCCAAGCTAGACAGAAATTAAGAAGTAGGAGTTGTAATGGTCGGGTTGACCATTACTAGTTTTGTATTATTGTATTAATTAATTGCCGGCCAGCTACAAGGTGTAGTGTTAAGTAATATGTTTTCCATGTGTGTACTTCTATGATATTATTACATGTAAGTGTATGTGCTTAATGAATTGTGATTTTTGCTGGATATTAGATTCCACTGTTTTTTAGCTTCCCGGTTTGGGGGAAGCTACGGGGTTCACGTTCACGGACGTTTACCCCGACTATGAAAAAGGGCCAGTTGGGCTTTAGGAAAAAAACCCAGTTCTTCACTACCTTCACAACGACGAAGACCCTTCGAAAGTCTTGTCCACTCAGGGTGGCTAGACTGAATGATTGAGAAGAAAATGTAATACTTGGCAAATGAACAGCTTCGAGAGTCTTAGTTTTAGTTCACTTATGGTGGCTAGACTGGTGACTGAAATTAATGTATCATTTGGCCAAGGAACCTACTTCGAAAGTTTAATTCACTTATGGTGGCTAAACTAATGATGGAAAATATATGTAGCATTTGGTAAAGGTAACCCCTGTTTGAAAAACCACAAGATTCCCAATTACAAAAGATTTGCATTTGTACGATATTGCCGAGTCGCATCATAATGCCTAGCGGGCTGAATGAGGATGCTGCGTAAGGAAACGCAAGACTGGTCGGAATATCAAGTAAGTCGAGGGTAGGCTACAGAGATAGTTAGGCTAACTCTGTGTTAATGAAAGTACCAATCGTTAGGCCATAGGTACACCTTTGCTTGAATTAAGGAAATTGATTGATTATGTAAATGCACATAAGTATGGAAACGCTTTGTAAATATGTAAATAATAGCAACGTATAATAAATCCATATAATCCTACTAGAAATGTTATGATTTGCTGAAGTAACTCCAAGAACTACAGTTACTGTCCATTTTTAACAAAATATTTTTTTCACTTTCTGTACATGTGTAACGAACCAGGGACTAAAAATATAAATGTTATGTGAACCCCCCCCCCCTTCGTAATTCCGGCGCAAATATAATCTGCTCGCTTGGCACGCAAGGTGAGGTGGAAGGAGAGATTGAAAGGAAAATGCAAGGGAAGGGAAGTAATCCCGAGGGCCGGAGTTAAACCAGGGATTGGGGGGCCGAACTTTCACAGGGTCTAGTGATGGTGTTTTAGCTGTGTGTTAAATTTAACAATCCCCAAATTTTCTCTCTCTGGCTGTTGTAGTTTCTGAGATACTCACTTATGAGTGTCTCAGAAGCTATGGTTGACACCGAGGTACACGATGGATCTCGATGTTAATGTAGAACCTAACATTGTGACTTTTAAATCAAGGATTATCGAGTTTGATCCCGATGGAGGAACGTTGCACAGTGGTTCAGACTCATCATTTCGTTCGTTGCCTCATTGACTTTTCAAATTTCACCCCTAACGATCGAAAAGCAAGTAAATAAAGTAGATTAAAATAGTCGCAATCTCGTACTATATGTTCTGCTGCAAGTGACCCAACAAAGGCCCTTAAAATTTCATGCCAGTGACGTTCTCTGTGCCGTCAAACAAATTCCGGTAATTGCACTTCCGTAATTTATTACTACATCTTTCTTTCTCATGGTCAAGCGAAACCTGTAAACGTTGATGTAAAATAGCCAGAAATATAATTAAATCATGCAATTCAACATTTAGATTGTATTCTTAAAGATAATCACGTTGCACATAAATACCGTCAATATCAATATAATCTATAATCTTTGTGGCCCTTCGAAGATTGTTGAATATCTTAAAAGAAGCCCCACGAAGTGATACACCCACAGGGTAAAGTTGGTACCGCCTTTGTTCGTAGAGTGCTTACTCCAAGAAGGGAAAGTGTTAGAACTAACAAGGGAAGTACAATAAATGTGAAGAGAGTGACGGTTTTCACTTTCTGAAAGGGAGATCTCTTCACTTTCTCTTCTTGCGCCCCAGCCTGCTAACTCCACACGTGCCGTTATGTAACCCCTTAACCATCTGAGGGATGTTTCTCTCATTGAGGCCAATTCTTAAAGGCAGGCTCCTTTTATTGTGTTTTTGCGAGTTTATGTGCAACACCCCTGTTGTTCCCCATCCCTCTGCACGCTTTCTCTGCCGACCCTTCTCTCTTAAATGTTTTAACATTTTCATCCCTATCACAGCCTCATCAATTTTACCAGAAGGGTTGGACATTCTGGTTCGAAAGATCGGTAATTTATGACAGCTTTCCCCATCTTTAGTGAGTTTTCGAAAATTACTTGATTGACCCCTAACGCATTTCGGTTGAGTCGCACCCTTTTTCCCCCGTAGTTCCACGCTTTTCACTAAAAACAATATAAGGCTGAAAGGTCTGTCTTCAGTGTCCCTACACTGACCAATCGCATGACTCTAAACTGCACTAGAGTTTCTAAAGTTCTTGCCTGAATTTATTTAAACTAATCAGTATTTGCTCACACATTGGAGTGCTCAGAGGACGGAAGAATCATACGTACTGAAGGGTGAGTATTCTCTTGAACAACCACCACTGAAAATATTCGTTTTTATATATTCCAGTGCATATGTTACTTGTTCCAAATTGCTTAGCTTTCATTGCTATTTTTATTTAGTCTTTTTTTTTCAATTCGCACGTTCAGAATATTTCCTTCTGACGTTTTTAAATTATCGTGAAAGAGTTCTTTCAGACCAATATGAATATGCAAACGGAAATTGTGTCTTCGGTCGTGTTTCTGGTAAAGTAGATGCCAAACTCTGACAACACGCAGGCCTGTAGCTTGGAGTGATCTCTTGAGGAGACGTTCAAGGGTTATTGGTGAGTGGGGGTGAGCTTGTTTCAAACATGTAAAACATGATACTTTTACTTTCAATAGTTAAACAGAAATGAAACATGAACTGCAACTAGAGATGTTTTTTATTTCTTTTTTGTTCAAAGTGAGAATATAATTCGGTGCTTCTTGAATTCATACATATAACTAAATTCTTCTATCAGAATTGTATTACTTTTGAGAAAAGCTGTTGTGGTGGTTTCAAGAACACTTTCATTGCGAGGAGAGCAAGTGAGAAGATTTTTACTCTTCTTTCTATTTTTTTAAAAATGAACAACAATATTAATTTTACCGGTGAGAGGGCTAATTTTCATAGTAATAAGTATGAAGTTGATATGACTAATAGTAGTGGGGTTTACGGGGGGGACAGTGCGAGAAAGGAAGAGCTCCTCTCCAGCAGCTTTGCTACACTTGAAACTTGCTTAACATAAGCATATAAGTTTTTTAAGCAGGTATAGAATCTTGTCTAATTCAAGATTTTTGTAAAAATGCCCTCGGGAATTTTTCAGAAAAGAAGAGCTCTCTTAGATTGATTTGCACATACTTAAAACTTGCATCAGCCAGATTTTTGTTCATAAATTTGCCAATTTTTGGCCACACCAGAAATTAAGCTTATTCTGTCAAAATCCCAGGAATCTTGAAGATATCTATTGGGTTCTGAGACTGAGTGGAGTGTGGTGCATTGCCTTGTAATCAAAAGGTTCGGGTTTGAGTTCTTATAAAATCTGATGGCAAAATGTTAATGTAAACAAGGGGCTCCGGGTTCGAGTCCTGATAGATGTGGTATTCCATACGTGAGATTTTGAGAATAATTTTGTTTTGTTTCTGTATTTCAGCTTTTGGCAGGTAGGTATCTGCTACGAGCAGAGATGGTATAGGTAAATATATTTTCTGACGGTAAAATCCAAAGGGCCTTTGTGTTTGAATTGTGTCTCTAGCTCGAGTTGCTGTTTTAAGTCTATTTTATGCACAGTAAGGCTAATCGGGACTGGCCCTACAGTTTTAAAGTGGGATCCGAACTACTTGTGCCTCCACCGGGTATTGAACCCGGGACCCCTTGATTACAAGGCAATGATGCTACTACTGTGCCATGGGGGAAGCCCTGAATCGTGCTTCTATGGAATCTTGTCTAATTCAAGATTTTTGTAAAAATTCCCGAGGGCATTTTTCAGAAAAGAAGAGCTCTCTTAGATTGATTTGTACATACTTAAAACTTGCATAACATCTTCATTTGTTTAAGTGTAGCACCTGCCTAACCCAAGAGTTTTGTAATTCGGAAAGTATTAACTCTTCTCAAGCAAATTTGTTAATATTTACAAAAGTTGCATCAGCCAGTCTATAAACTTGTATCCATACCCACCTATACATATTTACTTCAGGTTTAAGTTTAATTGGATACTATTCAATTTGCTTATTGCAAATATGCAATTAAAACAAAACAATATGCAGAGCTTACCTCTAGAATTGCTTCGTGCTTGCACGTTCCCCCTCTGTGGCAATGTGCGCAATTCCCGAGACGGTAGTATTGATTTTTTTCCTCAGTGCCAGTATTAACAGAAATTCCCGATTATTGCATCAGCTAGTTATGAGAGAGTGACTGAGGGGAACAGACGTGTTGATACAGTGCTTCTCATACTTACTGGTTTAAATTCATATTGAACAATATTTGTTGTAATCTATTCATATTTAGAGTCAAGCTTATATTTGTCCCAGCCTGTTATACATAACAAGGTTATTGCTATTCAAGATATGCATGTTCGTGCAGGCATTCGGGTCAGCGTGAATAATTTTCCACTTGTAAGCTATTGGCTTTAGATTAGAATCCCAGGAAATTTTATATAAATACCAAAACCAAAAATATTAAGTGTATATACACATATATATATTTATACATACAAATCACAGTGCTGAACCCAACTGATATTTTTTATTCAGTATAAAGTTTTGAATTGAAACCCAAAAAATTGTATATAATAAACAACAGCAAAAATGCCGAATCAAAAATATTGTGACCAATGCAATAAAAATATATTTAGCTCTAATTGGGCCAGACACCAAAAGATTTGTAACCCGGACAAATACAGAACTCCCACAAAAATTTGCCCCAATTGCAATAGAAAATACAACATGGAATATTTCACATATAAACATAAAGATACTTGCTCTGCACAACCATCTACATCTGGTCTGAAAAGAAGGCACGAAGCGCCTGTTAATGCCAGAGCAGCAAAACAGCCATGCTATGAACCTATCCGTAGCAGTTTTAACGGTCAATTAAGGGATCACCGTTTTGTATCAGAGCCAAGATGTGGCATTGAGAATTTCTTGAACAGTAAAAAACCTGATCTCCAGGCAATTCTAAATGCACAAAATGGCTCTTATAAGCTCTCCCTCAAATTGTTTGTACAATATAAGAAGCCAAATGGCACAAAATTTACACAGCCCCACATAACAGAAACTGTACCTGTATATTCAAATGCAAATTCGGACAAAATAATAGGCAGGTTGATAGATCAACTGAACATTAAACACTCTGAATTTGCAGCAAAAGAGTCCGGATGGAGCCTATGCGGCTCTCCGCACAAGTTATATGTTAATATTTCTGAATTCAGCCCATTACAAGGATCTACATATGTGCCACTACCCGCCAATATCAAAAACAAAAGAGCAGTGGTTAATATAAAAAATGCCGACCAGAAATGCTTTTTATGGTGTATATTAGCTGCTTTGTATCCAGTTTCAAGAAATCCTGAGAGAATAACTTATTACAAACAGCATGAACATCTTTTTGATGATGTAATGGAGGGTTTGGAATATCCAATGTCAGTTCAGAATATTGATAAATTTGAAAAAAGGGCCAGGCACATCGATGGCAAACAATTATCTATTAATGTATTTATTTGTTCCACTGGCAATTGCCCGATAGCACCTCTCAGAATCAGTACAATTGATGATGAATCTGCAATTCCGATTGATCTGCTCTTAATTGAAGAAGATGATACATACCATTACACTCTAATACATAATCTTCAAGCTTTAGTGAGAACGCAACTAGATAAATATAAAAACATATTCAAGTTGTGCAGAAGATGTTTAACTGTATTTGATGGTCAAAAAATGGTGAAGGGGGTTCGGGAAGAGAGTGCAGAAATTGCCAAAAATAAGTTAATTGAGCATCTGAAATACTGTGGCAGCCATAAACCTGTTCATATGGTGATGCCCAATCCAAGTGAAAATTGCAAATTCAAAAAGTATGAAGCCTTGTTGGAACACCCAGCATATATTGTCTGTGATTTCGAATCGAATCTCAAATCTCTTGCATTCTGTAGCCCAGATCCAGAAGAATCCTCAACTACACCATATCAGTTACATGAACCTTCTAGCTTTTGTTGTGTGGTTATACGGGATGGTGTAGCTAGTGAGCCATACTTATACATAGGAGAAGATGCCATCAAAAAATTTGCATATATAATAGAAAATGAGTGCCGTGACATAGCATCTAATATTTTGTTGAAATCAAAACCCATGTTGCCTTTAACAGAGGAACAGATTGAAGATTTCAACAATGCAAAAAAATGCCCGGTATGTGATTGTGAATTTTCAGATACAAATATCAAGGTCCATCACCATTCTCATACAGATGGTCAATATAAACAGGCCCTGTGTAATAGCTGTAATATTAAGATCAAGAGACCAAGATTTATCCCCATATTTTGCCATGGAGCATCCAATTATGATTTCCATCATCTGATCAGGTACGAGGGGTTTGACAAGCAGAATTTAAATATTTTAGCTGAAAATGATGAGAAATATATATCTATTAGCAAGATAATTAAAGTTAATGGTGTTCCTATTCAATTAAGATTTCTTGATTCTTACAGATTTTTACCTGCTAGCCTGGCTATACTGGCCTCTCAATTATCTGATGATGACTTGAAAATCACACGTGCATTGTTTCCAAATCTGGACCTGAAATTAATTAAGCAAAAAGGTGTATATCCATATGACTATGTCACAGATTTTTCTAAATTTGATGAGTGTTCCCTGCCACCACAAGAAGCATTTTACAGCAAAATCAGAGGATCTGGAATCAGTGATGAAGATTATCAACATGCCAAGTTGATGTGGAACAATTTAAAATGCAAGACATTTGGTGATTATCACATGGCTTATTTAAAACTTGATGTCACGCTCTTAGCTGATATATTGCAAGCATTCAGAAAATCTTCCATGCAAAATTATGGACTGGACCCAATATATTTTTACAGTGCCCCTGGTCTAGCATGGTCTGCAATGTTTTTCAACACCAAAAAGCAATTGGATCTGATCCACGATCAAGATATGTATCTGTTTATGGAGAAATGCATAAGAGGAGGGATGGTGCAATGTTCCCAGAGATATGCCAGAGCAAATAACAAGCATATGCCTGATTATGATCCAGCACGGCCATCAAATTATATAACGTATTTCGATGCAAACAGCCTCTATGGTTATGCTATGATGCAAAAACTGCCATATGCAGGGCTTGAATGGGTTGAAAATTACAATATTGAAGATCTTCAGAATTTTGATGACAGTGAATATGGACTCTTCTTAGAGGTTGATCTGATAATTCCAGATCATTTGCACAACAAATTTTCTGATCTGTCCCCAATTCCCGAGGTTAAGTGCTCACCTGGTTCTAAACAGAGGAAGCTCATGATGACTCTGGAGCCGAAACAGGGTTATGTCATATATTATAAAAACCTCCAGTTCCTGATGAAACATGGTGTTCAAGTGACCAAAGTTGGCAAAGTTTTGAGGTTCAGGCACTCAAGATGGTTGAAACCATACATTGATACAAATACAGAGCTTCGAACATCTGCAATGAGCCAATTTGATAAGGCCTTGTTTAAATTGATGACGAATTCAGTGTTTGGCAAAACAATTGAAAATGTCAGAAAACATAGCGATGTTATAATAAATACTGACCCCAGCCGGAGCAAAAAATTGGTTGCAAAGCCCAACTTCAATTACAGAAGAATTTATGATGAGCACATGGCACTTTTCAACATGAAGAAAACAAAGATCAAATTTGATAAACCTATTTATGTAGGGGCTGCAATATTGGAATTGGCCAAATTACATATGCTAATATTGTATTATGAGGTGCTGAAGCCTTTTTATGGCGATCGTGTAAAATTATTGTACATGGACACGGATAGTTTTATTCTTGATATTCAAACAGAAGATGTTTATCAAGATATGTCACAGCCTGAATTGTTTCAATACTTTGATACCAGTGAACATACAAGAATTCAACCCCACAACAAAAAGGTGCCTGGCAAATTAAAAGATGAGACACTTGGTGATGTTATTGTGGAATTTGCTGGGTTAAGAGCCAAGATGTACAGTTTTAAAACATGTAGTGCTGTTGTCAAAAAGGCCAAGGGCATTGGCAGAGTTACTGTTGAAAAAGAGCTTGTATTTGAAGATTATAAAAATTGCATCAAATCACAGAGTTCAATTAGAACATCAGAAAATAGAATTCAGAGTGAGAATCACTTGCTGACTTCAAATATTGTAACAAAAGTGGCCCTGGACCCACATGATGATAAGAGATGCATTTTGTCATGTAACATACATACTTTACCTTGGGGGCATTGTGACCTGAGAAGTGATAAACAATGCCCAATTCCAGAGCATGATTTGAAATAAATAAACATGCCTATGAACTTATTTGGGTTCAAGAAACAAGCTATTATGGACCTGCCTACACCACAACTCTCTCCTGATTTTCAATCTGTAATGTCTAAACTGAGTGGCTTGTTAATTATTCATCTGAACAGCATACTTACAGATAATGATGATGAAACAGGCAAAACATTGTACATATTTAACAATAATTTAAATCATTACCAATTACCTGTAGGTGGTCAATTGCAATTTATTACAACCCCTGAGGGTGATGTCAAGATTTCAGTAGGGAGAAATATTTATAGAATTAAGCACTCAAACATGATTTCTGGCACTGTATATACTGTTTCTGCTGGTGACTGCTTATATATTGAGGTCCCGGGATCATATGACAAGCTTATACCCTTTTTTATAGAATTAAGAATCAGATATTCAATAATAAATAACCACTAAAACAAAATGCCTAATGATATATTTGGCCATACAAGGCATGAAGATCACAGTGATGAGATTCTGATGCTTGATGTCAGAGTCAAGAAATTAAGAAGTGATTTACAAGCTTTACAAACCACACTCAATGCCAGTCTTCAATTAGAAATTACAAATTTGCAATCACAATGCATGGACCCTCTTCTTAAAATTGATTCTGAACTCAAGTTATTGCTTCAAAAATATACTGATCTGGCAACATTAGATAATTTTCAAAGTTTAGAAGAAGCTGTAGCAGCTCTTCAAGCCAAATTTAAGGCCCAGGCCACCAACTCTGAGCAATTGAAACAGCAATTGGAAGAGCAGATAAATAATGTCCACACACAGCTCCAAACAATTGTCAAAAGCATAAAATCACAAGAAGATTTTGATCTAGTGATTTCCACTCTAAAGGAACAGATTCAATCACTCCAGATACCTAATCTGGATCCTCTGCACAATGCCATAGCCGAGGTTAAAGAAAAAATTGAGACACTTGAAAATTTTATGAACAATTTGCCATCTTCTGATGCTTTGAATGCAATAACTCGGAGTGTAGCAAATATTAAGCTGCAACTTGAAACATACGAAGATTTTGGAAAAATTCAAAGTACCATAACCCATCTTGAAGGTACAATAGCAGCAGTGCAAAGTGATTTGGCAAATGTACTAGAATCCAGATTGCCTGGGATTGTAGATACACTTGTCAGTGTCCAGCACCAAATCACAAAGCTTGAAAACCTCAACACTGAATCTGAACTATCTCATTTTCATCACTTGATCGATGATATCCAAACAAAGCTTGAAATTTTACAACAATCAACACCCTCTCAGGCAGATATAGCCCTGCTCCAAAATGCTATGCAAAATGTGGCTGATGCATCTGAATTAAACAATGTGAAATTGGCACTTGAATATTTGCAAAATACAGTATCAAATCTTCCTACATCACAGGAACTTAAAAATATTAAGAGAGCTGTGAATAGGATATTGAAATCAGAAGATATCAAGAATATCCAGACAGAGATCAAACAACTCACTCAGACAGTGGCCACTCTACCAACTAATCAACATATTAATGAACTGCATGCCCTGTTTGAGGATATCAGAAGACAGGTCCATGATCTTACTGCTCAAAATTCAAAATTGGCAGTTGTTGAAAATTTGCAGCAAATTGTAGCTAATATCAAGCAACAGCTAGGGGCCATGGAATCCAATCAAGCAAATGCTCTGTCTGTTTTTGCCACCCAGCTTCAAGAGATTGTGCAACAATACAAGAAACTTATTGTGGACATAAAGATCAAGCCAGGCCACGATGATGTTGTTAGGACCATCAATGAGCACCTTGAATCTGTAACAAGCAGATTGCTCACAGCAGAAAAGGAAATAACAGGCATAATCGAGAATCCAAAACATACAGTAATTCTTGAATTGTACAGCATCCCCAACAAAGAATATGATTCTCCATTTACACCAGGTGGCAAAATATATATGCTGTCCCCTGCACAATTTTATTACCAGTTTTTTGTTGGGGGCACACTGAGACCAATCAAGATCAAATATTGGCATCAACCACAGGCACACCACTACCCCACCTTATCAATAACAAATGCTGAGAACAAAGTGAAAATCACCAGTGTAGAATTAGAGGATTTTACAGACCCCAATACATTAGAAACAGCCTATACTGAAGATGATGGCTCTCTGGAATTTAAAATACAAATAGGGGACAAATTATATTTAGAAAATCCTGCAGTCTCAGCTGCTGAACACCCCATAGTTGCAATATTCTTGTTTTCATATTATGTCTAGACAAATTATTGTTGATGAATTACACAGACAAGCCAGACATAATTATAAGAGACTGCCAGTTGTCACAAAGGGCATAGATGATTTATGGCAGAGCGACTTGATTGAAATGGCATCTGGACAGTTGAAAAACTTAGACAAAATCAACAAGGGCTACAAGTATCTACTCACTGTGATAGATACATTTTCAAAATTTGCATGGGCTGTGCCACTCAAATCCAAGACAGGAAAATGTGTTACAGAAGCCATCAGGACAATCATCAATCATTCAGGAAGATCCCCGCGCTATTTGCAAACAGATAATGGCAAAGAATTTTATAATTCAGTGTTTCAACAATTTATTAAAAGCCAGGCAATAAAACATTACTCGAGTTACAGTGATCTCAAAGCCTCAATTGTAGAGAGATTCAACAGAACCTTAAAAAATCTTATGTATAAACAATTTACCCTCCAAGGTAATTATAAATGGATTAATATTCTACCAGAACTTCTACATAAATATAACAACTCGGTCCATTCCACAATCAACATGAAACCCTCTGAAGTAACTTCATCTGATGAGCAAAAATTGATCAGGACTGTTTATTATCCTAGATACCAGCCAACAACAAGAAGGGCCAAATACAGGGTGGGTGATCAAGTAAGAATCAGTAAATATAAGCACTTATTCAAGAGAGGCTTTACAAGAAACTGGAGCACTGAATTATTTACAGTGGCTCAAGTTAAACCTGGGACCCTTAACACATATATAATAAAAGATCACCGAGGAGAAATTCTCAAAGGCAGGTTCTATGAACAAGAACTCAGCAAAACTAAACAGCCTGACACATATCTCATAGAAAAAATCATCCGCAGAAAAGGTAACAAGTTACTTGTCAAATGGCTGGGACTTCCGGAAAACAGCTGGATCGATGCAGACAAAGTGATAATATGAGCACCTGGGATGTTATAAAAAGGCTGCCAGAACCTGAACAGCAGAATAAGAGAAATGGCAACTTGCTGCCTGATAATATTAGGTGTCTTATTGTTGGGCCATCTGCTTGTGGTAAAACTACACTAATGGTTGATAATTTTTTATTGGCACCCAACTGGTTAGACTGGAAAAACAGGCACTTGTATGTCTTCTCTAAGAGCTTGGAACAATTAAAATATCAGCAGCTGATGAAGCTATATGATGGATTGGATATTGCCACTTTTGAACCAGATGTTAAGCCACTTGATGAATGTCTGGATAACTCTGTTGTTGTGTTTGATGATGTTATACTGGATAATCAAAACAAGATTAGAAATTTCTTCACACAGGGGCGGCACAAAAATATTGATTGCTTCTACCTGGCACAGACTTTTTCTAAAATTCCGAAGCAGCTGATCCGAGACAACAGCAATTTTATATGTGTGTTTCATCAAGATCATACCAACCTCAAACACATACATGATGAATATGTAGGTGGGGACTTGAGCTACAATGATTTTTCCAAGTTTTGCAGTAGGTGCTGGAACCAGGACAGTTATGGGTTTGTCACAATTGATATGACAAGAACACCTAGTAGTGGAAAATACAGAAATAAAATCAACGATTTTCTAGACGTTGAAACGTATATAAATAACCATGAAACGACCAGTCATTGATGATCTTAAGTTAAGAGATTATCTTGTAAAAAGATTTAAGGGATGGAAATCAGAGAACCGAGGAATCTATGAAAAACACAAACAAACAGAACAGCCTGTAATTGATGCTATTAATAATTTAGGTAAGAATATCAAAACTGTTACAGAGCAAAATCAAAATTTGATCACAGAGCTTGTACCTGTAGCTGCAAGGAACATATTAGATTATCCATTCACCCCACTTTCCAGTATTCATACACCTAGTCCTGTTGCTCCTAGAAGAATTGAAGCTACTCAGGATCCTATTGAATTGGGTCTTCTTGCTCAAAAATATTTAACCACACCTAAAGACAACAAAGATGAGGTATTTGGCTTATATGCCGACACAGAGCTTGACGGGAGCATCATTCATAGAATTGGCAATTTCAGAGTAACATTTATGGGAGATGATATAATTGTTTATTCAGAATCTCGTCTCGGAGAAAAAGGTGCTTTTGTTAAGTACCCCGGCACACCTGGATTGTGGGAACTGATGACTAGGAAAAGGCCTGGCAGCTATACAGATCAAGATTATGAGCATTACAAAGAAATATTAATAAAATCAGATGCTCTATACCAGAACAATGATCCCACACAAAAAAGAGTCAAGTCGAGCAGTGGAGCAAAATACAATAATTTAATCAAGCCCATATGGTCACAAATTAAGACTGGCAGTGGAATCAAACAATACAACACCCTGCCTAAAGAATTTGTCTGGGTTGATGATGTCAGGAAACTTGTAGATAGGTTGCTGGTAATAGCTGGGGAGGAAAATGCTGGGAACCACAATTTTTACAATGAAAAGGTTGGAATTATGGACATGATAAGCACCAAATTGTCTAATTTTATAGTGAATGACCCTAAGGGGATTGGATATCTCATAAAAATTATTAATACTCTACCACCTAAATTTTGGAATATTTCTGAGGGTCGGGGCCTTGTTAATGACATTATAAACAAGCTGCCATTTGAACTACACATTCCAGGCTATCAGTATTGTGGTCCAGGCACAAAATTGGACCATAGATTAAACAGAGGTGATCCTGGTGTTAATCCCTTAGATGCTGCTTGTAGAGACCATGACATAGCATACAACACACATTCTGATCTTGACAAGAGACATGTTGCAGACAAGAAATTAGAAGAGGCTGCATTTGGTAGATTTGTAAGCAAAGATGCTTCTTTGAGTGAAAAAATAGCAGCATTGGGAACCACCATAGCTATGAACACCAAACAAAAACTGGGGTGGGGTTTGTGAATATGTATATAATAAACCTACAATGAAGGCCAAGGGTGTTATGTATCAAATACCTTATGCAGGTCTCAAATCTCTTAAAACTATTGACAGTCTCTTGACCAAAAAGCAGCGCAAGAAAAAAAGCTCTTGTCTTGCAAAGGGACATGGTATGAAATTGTTGCTTAGTACCCCCCAATTAAAAAAATTACAGCAATCAAGAAAAAAATCACATACAGGGGGTTTCATATTTACTATCCCGGCCATCTTAGCTGCTCTCGGGGCTGTTGGGAGCTTGGCTGGGGGATCAGCCGCCATAGCAAAAACAGTAATAGATGCCAAGAAAAATAGGGCAGAATTAGATGAGCAGAGGCGCCATAACCTGGCCATGGAGAAAAAAGGCAAAGGTGTTAAGAGAGCCATGAATAAGTTTAAAAAAAACAAGAGCCGCTTACAAACCAAGATATTGAAGCTTTGATCAAGCCACTGGGCATCAAACATTTTAGAGGTGTGTACATGTCTGATTCTTTACCAGAACAACCACTCAACAAAGAGTGTGGCATTGTTAATTTGGATGAGTACAAAAATCAGGGCACTCACTGGATCTGTTATCTTAAATATTTAAACAATGAGGCATTTGTGTTTGATTCATTTGGAGGTATTCCTCCTGAAAATTTAGTAAAATATTTAAAATCAGCTAATCTTTATTACAATAATGCCCGTATTCAAAACTTCAAAGATGTTAATTGCGGACATTTGTGTTTATCTGTTCTTAGATATATGTCTCAAATAAATAAACCATCAATTGAAAATTTTCAAAAGGCCTTGTGGTATTTAAAACATCATGGGGGTATTCCATCTCACCAGCCAAAATTCAATATTGAAACTCAAATTACATGATGACATAGTGTATCCCAAAACAATAGCTCTCAGAGCATTTTACGGCATGTACCTGATCCCTAATATTACACACCACAACAACACAATTGCAGTTGGTGATCAAAAAATTGTCATCACTCCAGGGCAGTATAATCTGTCCACTCTAAATGCTCAGTTACCCAGAGGTGTAGTGTTAAGTCAAAATTCTGTCACTCACAGAGTAGAAATTGTATCTGCTACAGAAACAGTGGATCTGGGTACTATAGGAGAGCTGTTGGGATTTGAGAACAACACAAAACTCGAAGCAGCCATCAAACACACTGCTATTAATATACCTAAATTCTTAGCCATAGAGACTCTGAATATTCACTGTAATGTGGCTGAGGGTATGATTACCAAATCAAATGGCATAGGCACTCACAAACAAACTGGCATCATTGCAACATTCAAACCTAATTCCGAATTTATGGAGCCCATCATCTACAATCCATCCCCAACATTATATTTTCCTGTGTGCCATAATAGAATAGATAACATTGAGTTGATGGTCACTAATGAAAAAGAAGAATTAGTTGATTTTGCTGGAGCCACAACAACTGCTATCATAGAGATTAACATTTAAATAAAAATACATACAATGGAAAATATTGAGAGTTATGAGCTACAATCATTCCCTCCAAACAGGAGAACATTTGCAAATTTAAATCAACCCAATACGGAAATCGAGGTGGATCTTGATGTAGGGGACGGCTTTATACACCCCCACAGAGCAGATCTATACATCAAATTTGATGTTGTAAAGCTCGATGGTACAGATTACCCTGCAAATTCAAACATAAGATTGGTAGATAATTTTGTGCCGCATCTGTTCTCTGAAATTGAGATCAGAAAGCATGGTGTTGTTATAAACAGAGTGGATTATCCCGGCATTACGTCCACAGCTTTGGCCACACTAAAATTATCCAAAACCGAGGCTTCATACTACAGAATCGGTGGATTTGAGGCTGGTGATAAAATATTAACCAAGAGCCACACAGTGCTGTTCCCCATGCGCCTGTTGCCAGGATTCTTCTCAGATTACAAAGATATTATGTGGAAGGGTGGTTTAAGAATTACATTTAGAAGAGCTGCAAATGATAATAATGCTTTGATGAGGTACAGCACATTAAACCCTACAGGAGAAGCTATGCCTAATACCTTACCAGAGGCAGGCAAATGCATTATTCAGACTATGGAGCTAAGAATCCCTGTTGTTGAATATGAGGCCAGTTATGCTCTTAAATACAAAGCTGATATCCTAAAAAATCCACAAGTACCTTTACAATTTTATACATATCAATGCGTACAGAAGCCTGCCGCTGGTACTTATTATGAATTTGATGCCACAAATTCATTCTCTAGTATTCAATATGATATGCCGGATTTTGTGGTAGTATTGTTTCAGACTGGAAGACACAACAATCAGGAAAAAAATTCGAGTAAATTTGATAGCTGCAACATCAAGAACATATATCTTAAAAATGGCAGAAATGAGGTATTTCCTAGAGAAAATTACAATTTAGACATTTCCAAGGATGATTTTCTCAAATTATATGAGGCATTTTCGGCTTTCAAGAGGGTCACTACTGGCAGTACTGACCTGTATTACTCACCAGATGAATTCAAAGCACGGAGACCCATGTTTGTAATTAACGCTTCAAAAAGGAAACAAGTTGTGGTTAATGACAGGACAAACATTAAAATTATCTGTGAATTTCACGAGGCTTTACCCGACGACACCATTTGTAGTGTCATTCTCATAGGGGAAAAATCATATGTTTATGATGTAAGAAATGAAAGGGTCACAGAGCAGTTCTAGAAGCACGATTCAGGGCTTCCCCCATGGCACAGTAGTAGCATCATTGCCTTGTAATCAAGGGGTCCCGGGTTCAATACCCGGTGGAGGCACAAGTAGTTCGGATCCCACTTTAAAACTGTAGGGCCAGTCCCGATTAGCCTTACTGTGCATAAAATAGACTTAAAACAGCAACTCGAGCTAGAGACACAATTCAAACACAAAGGCCCTTTGGATTTTACCGTCAGAAAATATATTTACCTATACCATCTCTGCTCGTAGCAGATACCTACCTGCCAAAAGCTGAAATACAGAAACAAAACAAAATTATTCTCAAAATCTCACGTATGGAATACCACATCTATCAGGACTCGAACCCGGAGCCCCTTGTTTACATTAACATTTTGCCATCAGATTTTATAAGAACTCAAACCCGAACCTTTTGATTACAAGGCAATGCACCACACTCCACTCAGTCTCAGAACCCAATAGATATCTTCAAGATTCCTGGGATTTTGACAGAATAAGCTTAATTTCTGGTGTGGCCAAAAATTGGCAAATTTATGAACAAAAATCTGGCTGATGCAAGTTTTAAGTATGTGCAAATCAATCTAAGAGAGCTCTTCTTTTCTGAAAAATTCCCGAGGGCATTTTTACAAAAATCTTGAATTAGACAAGATTCTATACCTGCTTAAAAAACTTATATGCTTATGTTAAGCAAGTTTCAAGTGTAGCAAAGCTGCTGGAGAGGAGCTCTTCCTTTCTCGCACTGTCCCCCCCGTAAACCCCACTACTACTAATATACAAATCAACGTGGTGATAGCGTATTGAGCAAGAACAAATTACTATTTTTTCTTTGAAAAGAAATCGATAATTTAAATTGAATTATTAGTTAAAATTTTGAAATTGAAGGGAATGCATTGTTCCGTCTCACTTGCCCCTAGTAAATGTTCCCGTTTGCGATATAAGAGATGCAAATTTATTAGATATCAATAAACTTATAAATTCTTTCTGACATGCATGTGAAGAAGAAGCATGGAAGGACATTGTGAAATACGATGAAAGGGGTATCGGTCCAGGTTAGGCTAAGCCACCCTCGCCCATCCCTAGCTACGGGTCTGACAACACGACATTAAAAAAAAGTGTAGAAACCCCAGTAAGTGTATGGCGAAATACATATAATTTCATTTGGAATGGTTCCATATTCCATACTGCTTTTCTACTATTTGCTACCTACCCTATAATACGTCGTTTTATTTTGAGAATATCTATACCAAACGGTCAACACCGGTAGCAATGATAAGTTTAATTTTCCTGCTTGCTGCTATCGTGCGATTGTAATAGTCAGTTTATACTCGGCATATGCGTGTGCTAGCAGTGCAACTATTTTACCGAAGTTCTTAATTTCAATTTGGACTTGATTTTTTTTACGCCGATTTTCAACCAATTTTAACTAATCGCGACGATGAAGATGAATGATCATCTGATGAACTGCATGAAGAGTCAGTAGTTTACGACTTTTGAGGCGAGTTTTGTCACAAATAGGAGTCCCCAAAGAGCCAGTTTCCAATTTCTAAGCACGGGTGAGTTTTCTCACACTAGTCTAGGCTTTGTAATTATTCCTCTAGCAAATGTATGTGGTGAACATGCTTGCCCTGGTTAAAGGTGTCACGGTATCTAGTGACATGTGAAACGCAGTTCGATATAAATTATTTTTTGTTTATTGATTCATTTTATGCACAGACATGAAAGTGTGAGGTTTGATCGTATTTTGTGGATAAACTTGTATCCGAGCCAGACGTCGGGAGTTGGGAGAAGGGTTTTTCTTGAGTGACAGCCGCCGCTTAGAACATGACATATTTGCACCAACGCGAAGATAAGGAAAGATTATTTTCGTCGCTACCAGGCCTGAGTCGCAGCGGGCGTTCGAACCCACGTTCACGGATGACCAGGAAAACCGCTGGAGCTCAAACCTGCAAGGATCCAGGACGCGTCGCTGACCGCGTTTCAAGACAATGGACAGAGGTCATTTCCATCCCTCTGAAAGAGAAGCCAAGCCACTAGAGCGTCCCTTTTCAACGGACGAATTTGAATCTCTTATATATATGCGGTGCTACCACCCCAGACACAGTTTTTACCCGGATTTCACCGAGAGAGCATCTCCACGCTACACTCTCGCGTGATTATTGTTTTGTGTCCGTGGACTTTGTTTCCTTACGTACCGCGAGCGAGTTGCAGATAGAGTTTTACCAGTGTGCGCCTTATTTTGGTGAAGATTACGCGGTGATTTGTTTTTGCCAAGCGTTAACTACATAATCATGGGCGGCTAAAGGAGATTGAGAAGGGAGTCTGTCGACTTCCCTGACCCCGCAACGATGCATCGCCATCTTCCGATGAAGCCAGTCAGCCAACGCCAAAGACGACATCAAAGCCAAACACTGCCCAAAGCCCGAAGGACGTCTTCAGAACGACGCCGATCGAAGCCAGAGGGAGAGATTGAAGGACGACTCCAGAACGACGCTTCCAGAACGACGCCGAATCGAAGTCCGCCACCAGAGAGATTCCGAACCGACGCGTGACCGCGTACACCCGACGCTAGTGACAAGAGGAACGCCCGAAGTTCTGAGGAGGTGCAAGTACACCATATCGTCGCAATTATTCTTCGTCGCGATCGACCTCGGAGGACAATTTCGCCACAAAGGAACCGTGTGCAAGTCCCGCGTCCAGGAGAGATGAAGGACCACGCCATGTAGCAGAGTCTGGTACAGTATACTTCAGAGGGTCTCATGTACATGTAAACGTGCGCCGTTAGTATCAACACCGTACAGTTAACGCCGACGTCTCACTTATTTGCAAAGTTACTCAGGAAAACCCAAACCTAACTTCCGCGTCTAAAAATTGTTTGGTATTGTTATAAAAAAGAGCTATTTCATGTTCAGATGTGCTAATTTAATTGTCTGCATTCAGGGTTAGAAGCTCCATTTCATTTCTTTAATATTTAGTATAAATTGTCAAAGTGTGCTCCATTTCTTGTGTAACCGACCGCCCCGTCGCGCCATTTAACTTGTCAATAGTTGACTGATGAGTCCTTTTTAATTGTGGAAAGCGTAATTTTTATTGCAAGGTCGTGCGCATGAGGTAGTATTATTTGTTGCATAGTGGTTATTAATGTAATTTTTGCTCGCGCCGACGATTGATTTGTGTATTCCGGCAGCTGGAGCCAATTAAGTTTGCATCACTTGGTAATTGTGTAGTTGTTCTCATTGGACGAGAGAGGCTTATGTGTAATACCCCCCGTACGAGAAACTTGTATAATGTCCCCGACCCAAGTGTCTTAGTTAACCGCTTTCCGAGGGCTGGCACTTAAGTTAATTTAAAAGAGCACAGGAGCTGGCAGACAAATGCCCTAAATTCACATAAAGGTTTAAAAATTAAAAGGAATGATATGTTAATGAGATCCGTGATTTGTATCTATACTTCACATGTAAAAAATACCTCATGTGTGTGAAAGAGAGATAGAGTGAATGTTGTGAGAGTGAGGAGGCTTTGTAAACAGTTGTTGATTGCAATAATTTTTTTGGTTTTTACAATATATATTCACTTTTTTACCGTTCGTCAGTGTTGTTATTTGACGTTTTTCAGGTACCAGATATTATGCTATTAGTGTTTTATGATTGTTCGAATCTACATATCAAAGGTAAACAAAACAGTGTAACTTTTCAAGGTATTAATCTCCGCCTCGCAATAGTATGACAATAAACGACCGTCTCAGTACCGAACTTGATAACTGGACCGTGAGTCACGACCGGTTTCCCGTACACATAACGACGTTTGGCCCCGTGCCGGGGTATGATTGACACGTCATTTCGGGGACCGTGAGTGCACTCGTTACATTTGGCGCCCCGAACATGGGACGGCAACTTTTGTCATGTCTTTCCAGAAAGGCCAGGTTGCGAGAGCGGTAGAAATTTCATTGTTGTATACGTCATGCATAAATTTCTTGTGTTAGGTTCCTGATGGTGTGTGTTTTTCGTTTTGTATGTCGAGGGTTATTTTCATGTATTTGTCGTAGGTTCACGTGTAAGGACACGTTTTTGGGCGTAATTGGTAACAATAGGGCAGATATTTTTTTTCGGCGAAAGCAGCAAGGGCAGCTGCATAGGGCATTTTTTATGTACTTTTTGTGTAATTTTTTTGGTTGTTGGCATAATTTATGGCATCAGGCTGAGTTGCGGGATAAGGGATTCCCGACGGACCTCCTTTTTCTTTTTATGTATCGATTTGTAATTCACATTTTGTGTGAGCTCGCGTAAGTTTGCTTAACTGTTCCAAAGTGCGACAGAAGATTGAGCAGATAATTAAGGAAAGGCCTTCATGAGATTAAGAAATCGTCGTATAGACTGTTTGAACAAGAGTGACGTCATGATGGTTTGCGAGGCTTGTGGAAAGGAATTTGCTGATTTCGAAATCGACAGCGAGGGGGCCAGACCGGTTTGTCTCCAGTGCAAGGGCCCGTTGGAAATGGAAAGGGAGATACCAAGTGCCCAAGGGGGTACATCGTCACGTGCAGACAGCGACCACAGCAAGGAAGAAGATGACGTAGGAAGTGGCAGTGGTGCCAACCAATTTCAGCTGGTTCTCCAGATGCTCCAGGGAATGCAGACCGAGATGCGGACCAACATCCAGGGGTTGGAAACCAGGGTCCAGACGAACATCCAGGGATTGCAGGCTGAAATGCAAGGAGTGCAAACCAACATCCAGGGGTTGGAAACCAGGGTCCAGACGAACATCCAAGGATTGCAGGCTGAGGTGCAAGGGATGCAGACCGACGTACGAGGGATGGAAGAACGCCTCCAAGGGACGGTTCGCGCCTCCGGAGAAGAAGTGACACAACAGCTCCTTCAGACGATCCAAGAATCCGAGGCTCGAATCGAATCCAGGATCGCCAGGACCGATGCTCGCATCGATGAACAGGAAGCCAAGGTGGCAACACTGGCGCAGAGCGTGCGTGAACAGGAAGGAGCTTTGCAACACATCGGCCAGCAGTGTGCACAGCTGGAGACGGCCTGCAATCGGAGCAACGATGCCCTCGAGCGACAAGTGCGGCGAGCAGCGAGCATAGCGGAAGGGAATTCCGACAAGATAAAGGAAATCGAGGATAAACTGCAACAATTGAACGTAGCTGACGTCCCGGGATCATCGCGAGAACCGGCAGCTATGACGTCACCACAGCCATCTGCGGTCCCCTCATCTTCAAGGCGCGCGAGTGACGCAAGGCCGGCTACGCTTGTCAACGGAGGAAGCGAAGTGGAACCTGGACTACATCTTCCATCGCCGCGACCGTTCGAAGCCCAAACTGCAACCCGGGAAGATATACGGTCTGAACCAGCACCTACGAGAAGGGCTCTGTTCCCGCCGGAATATAAGAAACATTTCAAGAAGTTCTCCGGGGCCGACAGGATATTGCCGTCTGCTTTCGTCGAGGAATTCGAAGCAACAGCGCGGGAGTTAGGACTTGCGGATGGGGAGCGACTACTCGTGCTGAAAGGCCTAATGCAAGATCGGGCAAAGAACTGGCTGGATCGGAATGAAAGACACTTTCATTCATACTCGGCGTTTAGGGAAGCGTTCCTGACACACTTTCAGCGCCCTATGCAAGTGGAAAGGATGCTCATCCAGCTGAGGAACGAGAGGTACGACAGGAATGGGGGACTTACTTTTGCACAATATTTCTGGCGTAAGTTCAATGAGTTCCAAGCTCTCCAGCCACAGATGACCACGTCGGAGATAATTGCGGCCCTAATTTATCATTACCCGCAAGAGATAAGACGGCATCTCAACGGGGCGTGCGTTTTCGATGCAGAAGCCATGTCGCTCACGCTAGAGAACCTAAACCAGTGCGAAGAGGAACGCGAGAGGACGCGGAACGAAAGATGGACAAAAAGAAGGCGACCGGAGGATGAAGGAAACCGGGGAAACAAACACCCACGCGTCCATTTCGTTCAGAGGAGGTACGATGGACAGCAACGCGCTCCAGGAGCCGAAGTTCGCCAGTTTCGAGATGACCCGCCTTCGCCACGACAGAGACGCCAGTATCGGGGACAGAGACGTCGAGGTGGTCAGACTCGCAGTTCGCCGGGTCACCATGGCAACAGCGGCGACAGCAACTTTTACAACGGTCGAGTGAACAATGGTTATTATCAACGTCATCCCAACAGTAGACCGGAGAGCCCGCGTTCTGACAACGGACACACAAGGCGCAGCCCGCCGAGGGTTCAAAGGAGCCCGACGCGAAACGCGAACGGGCCGAATCCCAGCAACACATCTCCACAGCCGGGCCCGTCAGGTCGTCAACGCCGAAGGGAGGAATGGGATGGCGAAACATGGTTAAGCGACATCGCGCCATTTTAGAAGTATAAAATAACATTGCCCCATACCCAGAGTGTATAATATGTATATTTATTATGTAAATTGGAGGTATCATTTATATCATGTGTTGTGTTATCGAACTGGTTTATTTTTCTTGTACAGGGTGTTAAAAAATTTGTAGTCAAAATTTCATGCCCCTGATTAGTAAAAAATTTTATTCGCCTACAGAATTTTTTGATCGGAAGGAGGGCGAGATGTCACGGTATCTAGTGACATGTGAAACGCAGTTCGATATAAATTATTTTTTGTTTATTGATTCATTTTATGCACAGACATGAAAGTGTGAGGTTTGATCGTATTTTGTGGATAAACTTGTATCCGAGCCAGACGTCGGGAGTTGGGAGAAGGGTTTTTCTTGAGTGACAGCCGCCGCTTAGAACATGACATATTTGCACCAACGCGAAGATAAGGAAAGATTATTTTCGTCGCTACCAGGCCTGAGTCGCAGCGGGCGTTCGAACCCACGTTCACGGATGACCAGGAAAACCGCTGGAGCTCAAACCTGCAAGGATCCAGGACGCGTCGCTGACCGCGTTTCAAGACAATGGACAGAGGTCATTTCCATCCCTCTGAAAGAGAAGCCAAGCCACTAGAGCGTCCCTTTTCAACGGACGAATTTGAATCTCTTATATATATGCGGTGCTACCACCCCAGACACAGTTTTTACCCGGATTTCACCGAGAGAGCATCTCCACGCTACACTCTCGCGTGATTATTGTTTTGTGTCCGTGGACTTTGTTTCCTTACGTACCGCGAGCGAGTTGCAGATAGAGTTTTACCAGTGTGCGCCTTATTTTGGTGAAGATTACGCGGTGATTTGTTTTTGCCAAGCGTTAACTACATAATCATGGGCGGCTAAAGGAGATTGAGAAGGGAGTCTGTCGACTTCCCTGACCCCGCAACGATGCATCGCCATCTTCCGATGAAGCCAGTCAGCCAACGCCAAAGACGACATCAAAGCCAAACACTGCCCAAAGCCCGAAGGACGTCTTCAGAACGACGCCGATCGAAGCCAGAGGGAGAGATTGAAGGACGACTCCAGAACGACGCTTCCAGAACGACGCCGAATCGAAGTCCGCCACCAGAGAGATTCCGAACCGACGCGTGACCGCGTACACCCGACGCTAGTGACAAGAGGAACGCCCGAAGTTCTGAGGAGGTGCAAGTACACCATATCGTCGCAATTATTCTTCGTCGCGATCGACCTCGGAGGACAATTTCGCCACAAAGGAACCGTGTGCAAGTCCCGCGTCCAGGAGAGATGAAGGACCACGCCATGTAGCAGAGTCTGGTACAGTATACTTCAGAGGGTCTCATGTACATGTAAACGTGCGCCGTTAGTATCAACACCGTACAGTTAACGCCGACGTCTCACTTATTTGCAAAGTTACTCAGGAAAACCCAAACCTAACTTCCGCGTCTAAAAATTGTTTGGTATTGTTATAAAAAAGAGCTATTTCATGTTCAGATGTGCTAATTTAATTGTCTGCATTCAGGGTTAGAAGCTCCATTTCATTTCTTTAATATTTAGTATAAATTGTCAAAGTGTGCTCCATTTCTTGTGTAACCGACCGCCCCGTCGCGCCATTTAACTTGTCAATAGTTGACTGATGAGTCCTTTTTAATTGTGGAAAGCGTAATTTTTATTGCAAGGTCGTGCGCATGAGGTAGTATTATTTGTTGCATAGTGGTTATTAATGTAATTTTTGCTCGCGCCGACGATTGATTTGTGTATTCCGGCAGCTGGAGCCAATTAAGTTTGCATCACTAGGTAATTGTGTAGTTGTTCTCATTGGACGAGAGAGGCTTATGTGTAATACCCCCCGTCCGAGAAACTTGTATAATGTCCCCGACCCAAGTGTCTTAGTTAACCGCTTTCCGAGGGCTGGCACTTAAGTTAATTTAAAAGAGCACAGGAGCTGGCAGACAAATGCCCTAAATTCACATAAAGGTTTAAAAATTAAAAGGAATGATATGTTAATGAGATCCGTAATTTGTATCTATACTTCACATGTAAAAAATACCTCATGTGTGTGAAAGGGAGATAGAGTGAATGTTGTGAGAGTGAGGAGGCTTTGTAAACAGTTGTTGATTGCAATAATTTTTTTGGTTTTTACAATATATATTCACTTTTTTACCGTTCGTCAGTGTTGTTATTTGACGTTTTTCAGGTACCAGATATTATGCTATTAGTGTTTTATGATTGTTCGAATCTACATATCAAAGGTAAACAAAACAGTGTAACTTTTCAAGGTATTAATCTCCGCCTCGCAATAGTATGACAATAAACGACCGTCTCAGTACCGAACTTGATAACTGGACCGTGAGTCACGACCGGTTTCCCGTACACATAACGACGTTTGGCCCCGTGCCGGGGTATGATTGACACGTCATTTCGGGGACCGTGAGTGCACTCGTTACAAAGGAGTGTATTTACACCCTTTCATCTGCATACAGTGCAAATGCACCCCCTAAGCTCGGGTGAGTATAACAACCCCTCATTTCGCGGGCGGGTAAATGCGCTTCCCAAGTTCATGAAGGAAAACTCACCTTTGTTTAGAACGAGGAAACTTGCCTTTTGTGGACGTCTATTTGTTACAAACCAAAGTCACCCCTGTAAGGTGAATTTACAGTGTTTGTTTATCAGTATACTCAAAGCGCTCGGTTACCAGGCCGTACTTCATTTCAGTTAAATATCTAATACTACATATAATTGTATGTAATAATAAAAATAATAATTAGAAATTCAAATGAACGTGTGTCGTGATTGCAGGGGTTTGGTGAAGATTGTGGTCAGTAAAAAAAGGTTGGGAACTACTGTATGAATATATCCAAAAGCTTCGGAATCAGAATCATGTTGACATTCTGTGTCTTAATAATACAACTGGGATGGTGTTTTAAATAATACCATGAACTTTGGGGAAAAAGACCCCCTGCCCCCCCTAAATACATCATTTGCAATGAAACCATTACTTTTATATATTATTATTAATGTTATGATAATAAACTTGGTGCATTTCTCTACTCGAAACAGCCGGCCCCCGTGGCGGAGTGGTTAGCACATTGAGCTACGACGCCAGGCGTCCCTGATTCAAATCCCGGCCTGGGCGTGGATGTTTGTGAGTGTCCATTCATCAATTTCATCATATCATCACTCATCCTCATCTTTGAAAATTAGGCAAAAGTGGTACTAAAGGCGAAGTAAAATAAAGCAAACAATCAATCAATCAATCCACTCGAAACACCTGATGAGCTAATATCTGGCATAATTGTATTTTGTCAGATGTCAATGAAGGACAATTTTATTCATGAAATTTATGTTGTTTTATCTTTAACTTTATCGGATTTCGGTAATTTGATAAACCCTTTCAAATAACAATTTCATCATTCATCATCATCGTCGCGATTAAACAAAAAGGTAGAATGGCGACGTTTAATAAGAAAAATAAATTAGAAATAAATATATTTTCCTTCTGGCATGCACTACAATGTATTTTCTGATGATCGTAAAGTCCATGGCCGTATTTAGAGGGGGGGTTTCTAGGGTTCAAACCCCCCCCGAAACTTCTGACATGTTGGATTAATGGAAGTTCAGAAACCAAAATATGTAACAAATTTTCAATTTCTTTTTTCGAATCATCACAAAAATACATGGAGACAATGTTGAAACGATCGAGCTAGAATTTTCATACATTTGGAATTCTGAAACTTGAGTGAAACAGGATTTATTCTCAGAATCGTAGCCCACCCGCGACCCCACCATTATCACTTCTGTTGTCATCTTTCCAGTGTTGCTCCCGCGTCACAAGGAATATAGACTGAAGATTCCCTTATGATTGTCCCAAAATTCCCTTTCCAGCTTTTAAATTCCCTTTCCGATAAAGTCGAAAATCCCCCTTGATAGGAGTTCAAACCTAGGATCTCCAGTTTTGTAGCGCATTACGTTCGCGATTGAGGTTACAATCCATGCACCAGGCTAAGTTTTTAAAAAGAATAACTGGTTCCACACTTTTCAAAATTCAAAATATTTAATTTTAAAGTCAAACAAAAGCTTTATGACTAAAATTTCCATCTAACTTTTAAAGTTTTTCTCTTGAAGGTATCTAAAGTTTAATGACGAAGTATAATAATTGTGCATTTCAGTACACACTGTATGAAACGTTTAAAAAAAAAAAAAAAAACTTGTGCTGGATATTCACTCATCTGCTGGATTGAGTAAGCCCCCTCAAGGATATAACAATAATATAATAATAATAATTATTATTAGTATTATTATTATGGAATAAAATTGTTTTATTATGAAATTTTAATTATTATTGTACAATTATTGTTATTATTTCTATTATTCAAATTTCTGGCGACGCCCATGGGAACAATTATGGATGAACCCCCCCCCGAATTTTTTTCCTGCCTACGGCCATGGTAAAGTCTCATACACGTCAGTACGAAATAAAATATCCATACAGTGCAAATGAATGGAATACAAGTAGAAAGGAAGATTTCTACTTTCGCTAATATTTCTAAGAAAGTTTCCATGTAATATTTTTGAAAAAGTCATACATATGTAGAAAGTACAAATGGCCAAATCAGTTTTTTTTGTTAAAAAAATATATCCGGTATCCGTATAGTAAAAACGGAGAATCCGGATTTCGGAAGGAATCCGGATTTTGAATGGAATCCAGATTTCGAATTCGATCCATCCTGGCTCACGCTTATTTTAAATGTTTAAATAGTACGTAACTAAGTCTACTGACTATGTTTGCAGCTAATTCCAAACTGAGAAAGAGGAATAGTTGGCTAACTGAAAAGCAATGTGCAGTAGTATTGTACAACAGTTCTTTCTTTCCGCCAAACATGCCCACATTGCTCGATGACTCCTTATCTGTCGTAGCAGTTGCACAAGGGCGATATTTTGATAGATTGCAAAAGTAATCGATGTCATCCGTCACCTGTTGTAAAGCCTCTTGGCTATCATTCCTATCTCTCCTATCGGATCACACTTTAAACTGTAGGTCCAGTCCCAATTGGCCTTACTGTGCATAAAGTGGACTTAAAACACCAACTCAATAAATCTATCTTTCCTGTGTGAATCTTGATATGGCCTCCCTACTTCTCTCATTTATGTGTCCCTTCCCTGATGCCCTTCAATTGCTCCATTGAGTATGAATTGTGATAAGATGAAGCAGACGAAAGGACAATCACAAACACACATGGGCAAATCACATAACCACAAAAAAGCTCCACGTAGGATTGTACTGGCTGTGAGTCCAGACGCCATAGTCTTGTTAGTCTGCTAAATGCAGTCCATGGTGTAGTACGTGGAAGACAGTCTGATATTGGGTTGGTAGATTAGAGTATATTGTTAAATTCATGAGATAATTATTGAAAATATGGGTCGAAATCAGTTTCCCTCCAAAATTTGCTTTCTCTCTGTAATCCGTTATCATTCCAGAACCTGTCTTGCTTCCGGTATTCTTCTCGCTCTGAAATCAGGATTCTCTCCGAAATCAGGATATTATATTTTCCGAATCCGGATTTCAAATTGTCCGAATGCGGATTTTTTTGGCCATCCCTAGAGAAAGGGGGCTGCTTGCAAGTACGATTAAAAGAGAGATACAATTTATTACATAAGATGAATTATATTAAATTAGACTATAATTAGAAACAGTATCACGTTATACATTCTGAGAAGGTTCAGTGAAACTACCTGGACAACTTTTTTTCTTGGATCAGAAATTCCATTTCTGGCATTGTTTCTAAAATGGAACCCAGACCCTCAGGAGTCTTTTTAAGTTGTAAGTTTGCTAACCGCAACACGGTTTACTTCAAAGAAGGAAACATATGGCTTTCATTTAGAACAGTTCCCTTCGCGATAGCCACATCCCTCCTTATCCGACCCTCTCCCTGCCCCCTGTGGTGCACCAGCTGTGGCAACATACATACACTCAGGTCCTCACTTCGTTTGTTGCAGAATCTACAGTTCGAGGACATCAATGTCCTCGCATCGTTGATAGAATTATGTGCGATGCGAGGACCTGTGCACACGAAACACAGGTGTACATTTGGTTATACAGATGACCAACAGTTAGAGGACCGTCCTCGTAATGTCTGTTACATGCCTGTAAGGAGAAAAGTTGTCATATCTTCGTTATTATTTAGCCATTTAGTATGCCGACGCGCGTGGTGTTTCATCTCAATAAAACGTCTTTCTTGAGCGCTACTAATTGCAGTTGAGCCATGTCCTCGTATTGTATGTGATCTGCTCATGTCCTCGCATGGTAGGGTAGACAAATCTGTGTGTGTGTGTGTGTGTGTGTGTGTGTGTGTGTGTGTGTGTGTGTGTGTTAATATTTTTGGCTTTGGTATTTATATAAAATTTCTTGGGGTTCAAATAAAAATTCTCTACTTAATAAACCTATGACAGGTTGTATAAAGCTGATAGCCTACATGCACAAAGGTAGAATAAGTACAGAAGCACTGCCCTAGCACAAATGCATGTCTACACAGGCATGTCCTAGAAAAGCAATGACCTAATACCATGTATCATGTATAACAAACTGGGGCAGATATAAACCCTTTGTTCAATATATTAGAAAATTCTGTATATTAAATCAAACAAACCTATAATTCAATTTATACAAATCTGCTATATTTTTGTGTTTTTTTAAAAAAAATAAGAGGAGCACTGCAACAACACATCTGTACTCCTCAGCCACTCTCACAATACTAACTGATATGTAATGCAAAAGCTCTTGCATCATAATTTGTTGCACAACATAATGCAAAAGCTCTTGCATCATAATTTGTTGCACAACATAATGCAAAAGCTCTTGCATCATAATTTGTTGCACAACATAATGCAAAAGCTCTTGCATCATAATTTGTTGCATAATATTGGGTAATAATTTGTTGTACAACATGATACAACGGCTTAGTTTTAAGTGTAGCCAAAAAAATTTCAAGAGGGGCATATTTTTAATAAGCTTATGGACAACAATCTCACAGATGTAGCTTTTGTAAGTGTAGGCAAATCAATCTGAGGGGGCTCATACTTTCACGGGAAATTCCCGAGGGCATTTTTACAAAAATCTTGGATTAGACAAGAGTACCACACTTGAGCAATAAGCTCATATGCACATCTTGAGCTAGGTTTAAGTGTAGCCAAATCTGCCTGAGGGGGGCTCATACTTTCTCGTCCTGGTAATACCACAAATCACACTACTCATATCATATTTAGTTTTCTTAATATCTAGACAAAGGCTAAGATATGAATTTGGTAAAATAAGAACACAATGATTTGAACAAAGGATGCTTAGTTTATAGAAGGCAATGTTGCAGTAACCGCTAGATCACGGAGCCCAATCATTCTATTGTCACACAAAAATCAAGAATTTGCTGATGATACAAGTGTTCTACAGAATAAATGGTAAATGAATACATACGTGTAAGTTAGTGAAGTAAATTTTCGTTGAGGAACCTATATACTTTTCTGAAATTTGGTCAATCACATGATTTATATAGACTCATCCTAATACACGCTAAGTAAATAAACAAGGCGACACACTTTTGTGTATAAGAAATAGATATTTCTATATAAGAAATAGAGAAAGGCAAAGATTCATGAAAACGGTCCGATGCTTGGGTCAACCTTCGACGACCCTTACAGGATTTGCCCAGTAGCGTGTGACAATGAGCGAGATGGCATTTCGTCCATTTTCACAAGGGGCAGGAATTGGCTGGAGTGATGAATGAGAGGGATGCTTAGGGTTATCCTCCCCCTCTTCCCCCTCGTGCCTCTTTTTCCAATCTGTACGGCAGTGTTGCCAACCCCAGCGGCAATTCTCTGAACCTGAAGGATCGGTTGTGGCAGTTGGAGACCAAGCAAGTAAGAGTCAGGGAAATAAACCTGTAAGTGGGAAAAGTCAGGGAAAATTCAGTGTTTTTTTTTTTTTTTTTTGTCAGGATCTTGAACAAGCTTCATTTCGTACATGGTAGTGGAGTTGGAAGTCATTGTTTAGTAAGAGAAAGTGTTTAAGGTGTATGGGGTGGCCAAATCTGGATGAAATGTTATACGGGTAACGGATAGTTTTCTATCCGGATATCCGAATTATCCGGATAGTCAGCTTATCAGAAATATCCGGATATCCGAATTCCTTGGATGTGTGGATTATCCAAAATATCTGGATATCCGAAATATCTGAATGTGTACATTATCCGTACATTTTTATCGTTTATCCATTTTACTGGCTCACTGCATTTTCTTATTTTTGCTTGCAAGAAAATTTCCAGCAAACAGCAACTGTAAAAGTAATTTGCAAGTTACTTTCAAGGTCTCCCCGGTGGCGTAGTGGTAACGTCGCCGCATTGCAATCAAGAGGGGCCCGGGATCAATACCCGGTGGAGGCATGTGGTTGTTCGAATCCCATTTTAAACTGTAGGTCCAGTTCCGAATAGCCTGTATGGGCATAAAGTGGGCTTTAAAAACTCAAAATCTGTTAGTTTTCAAGCACCACTTACTGTAACTTAATTACGTTTTCAAAACTGAGTGAGTGTAACTGTGGCTCAATTACTTTTTCGAACCGGTAACTGTAACTCGGTAAGTTTCCGAACAGAACAGCATCGGACACTGTCCTCAATATACGAGCGCATTTCGACAGAACGGAAGTAAACATGGACCTAATATAGGGAAACACATGACTCTGTTTAAGATTACATCAACTCATGACTTTACAGGCACAAAACAAAAACCATTTTCTAAAGGAAATCATGAGCTATAAATATGGTCCAGTGTCTTAAGGACGTACATTACACAGTTTGTCACATATTTGCTGATATTTGTCTCACAAACCAACTTTTACGCTAATTCCAAAAATTAAAGTAAATATTTGAAGCTTTTTAACTCATTTAAGATTTGTGGTAGCTCTTTGAAACACAAACTGTAAGTTAGAAAATTTTCTGCTCTTTCATTTTAGTTATTTTCAATTTTTGCGTAAAATACACAGTTTTCGAGATATTTTATCATTTTTCAAGGTGAATTTTTGGCGCCATTTTTTTGAATATGGTGGCCAACTCTTTAAAATCGGATTCGTCACATTTTTTGTACTACGGAGGCCGTTGGTTTTATTTCTGTTGCAATTAGTTCCTCAGATGGCCAAAAAATTGCAGAACTTTACTAGTCTATAAGGCGAGAGGGTATTGGTGACTTTTACGCGGAGGCTTGGCGAACAATTTTGTCCCAAGAGTTACCAACACTGCCCAACGAGCGCGAGAAGGAGATTGAGAGAACCGAAATGAGTCACGGGACAAAAGTGAATTACAAAGAATTTTTTATTTCCTAAACAGTATACAAGATATGGTTACATAGAACGATTATTATTTTTTATGTATACGGATAAAAGTAGTCAAGCTACTTTCGGAGGTATGTGCTTATGCCCTGGTACCTGAAAATTAACCCAGGGCGTCAGTTCCGTGAATTTTTTACGGATTCCCCCGCTTTTCTTTGATTCATCCTTGATTTCCATTATTTTTTTAATTACAATAATTCACTGTGACATTGGCAAGAATGTCCCAGTGTGAAGAACGAAATTTGTTCGGTTTTCCTGAACAAAGTTGGTTTCACATCATTCTACAAGGTAAGAATATTAAGATAGAGGTTAGAAATAGTAGGAAGTAAATAAGTGTTAGTGTTTAACATTAATATTATTTATGATCACAGATACGAAATTACATAAGTGTGTAATTGGGTGGGTAATGTTTTCTTAGGATAAGTTTTATTGTGTGTCGTGTGCATTAGTGTTGATGGATGAGATGAGGAATGGACATTAACACGATTCTATGAATGTTAAGCAGGGTCTATGTTCTAGTATGTTATGTTTGAGATAGTGAGAGTATTATTGGCTTTGAGATGTACGTATTAATAGTAGGAAGAGATATGAAAGAACGAGTGGTACCTGATGCAAGGAGACTTGCGGGAGACCAGCAATAGTTGGTCGGACTGGGATGAACATCGGTACGGCGGTTGGTACCCGGGACATCATCAGGAAGGGAAGAAGTAGGGAGGGATTTCCTGGGAAGTATCGGGTACATTAGTACGTTCGGTAGTGGAAATATAGAGAATTGTCAAGAATCAGTGAGAGAAGTTTGCAGTGTGTTTAGTAACGAGAATAAAGAAGGGGGTGTAAGATTACAATTTAAGAAAGAAACGAAAAAGAAGAATCTTGGTTAAATTCGGTTGGTTCCTAGGTCGAGTCCTTGCAGTGTTATCCTTTGCCTTTCTCCGGGGAGACGTAACCTTTTTTCGTTTTGGCGTATCACTGTCTTCTGTATTAGTGTCTCCTTCTTGATGTTCTTGTGGGAGGTTCTGCTTCATTATCCTCTTGGTGATCTTAGTCCTAAGGAGGGATGTCCTGTTGTTGAGTTTGTCGAAGGTGGATTCTTTGTGATCTTCTGGGGGGTATATTACATTCCGGAGGTAGGGGTTGAATGGGGAGGTGAGTGATGCCGGATTTGAAGAGGGAATGTTCCTCTTTCGACACCAGGTTTGTTAAGTCGTTTAGTGACGTAAAGTACTCGGGATTTCTTATTAACTGGTACGTGTTGAAGTTTGGTAGCTTGTGTCTTAAATCTTCGATTTGTTTGTTTGATGTCTGGCAAAAGAAGGCTTTATGTTCCGGTGTGTCCGTCTCGGTTTTACATTTCAGACATTTATCAGTCTGTCTGAGGTTGTGCTTATTTAGGTGTTGACCGTAGGGACCGTGTCCCGTTAGGAAATGTATGAGACCTCTCGTGGGATGGAAATGGTCCATCGAAAGTCGTTCTTTTATGTTTGGAAGGAAGCTGTGAAGTCTCCTTCCTTGCGTAGCTTGTGTCCATTCCTGTTGCCAGACGCTAAACAAGTGGTTGTAAATTTCTGGTACCGTGGCAGGGCGTATTCCAATTAGTTTATAGATTTCGTCCTCTTGTCCATTTCTAAAGTAATACTTTGATGCTCTAGTTTTAATAACGATTTCAATAGGCTGTAGGCCCGCAATCATGAGAAGAGCCAGGGTTGAGGTTGTTCTGAATGCACCCGTTAGGCGAAGTATCACTTTGCGTTGTGAAGATCTCAATCTGTTTTTAATGTACTGTTTACTGGTTTCCATGGCCCACAGGGGCGAGCCATAGGAAATAATAGAATTATATATGGTAATGAGATATGTTTTTATGTGTGATAGTGGAAGGTTGTAGTTTGCTGAACTCAATGAGGCTAGACTGTTTATAGTTGTTTCGGCCTGGATTGTTGCCAGGGCTATGTGTCTGTTAAAAAACATCTTCCCTTGAAGAGTAATGCCAAGGTATTTAGCTTCTCTTACTCTTTTTAAATTTCTTTCTCTGAGTTTGATTTGAGGGTTTCTTTGTAACTTCCCCTTAAGGATAATATAATGAGTCTTTTCCGAAGCTATTTTGAGTTTAGCATGATCACACCAATTGGATAGCATATTGATTGCAGTGGATGCTTTATCTTCGATTTCCCTTCTTGAGTTACCGGAAGTGAGCATGATAATGTCATCCGCATAAGCTATGATCTGGTCTATGTCTGGATGGTCTTGTAGTTTCATAAGCGCAGGCTCCAAGTTAATATTAGCAATTAGTTCCTCAGATGGCCAAAAAATTGCAGAACTTTACTAGTCTATAAGGCGAGAGGGTATTGGTGACTTTTACGCGGAGGCTTGGCGAACAATTTTGTCCCAAGAGTTACCAACACTGCCCAACGAGCGCGAGAAGGAGATTGAGAGAACCGAAATGAGTCACGGGACAAAAGTGAATCCCCGACACACACACACACACCACCTCCTCCCTCACCCCCCGGCAATCTCCGATTGTTTGAATACACTGAAGATATCCGCCATAACAGCCACTCAATGTGACGTCATATGCTCACTTGATTGGAGGTTGATTGGCTGGAAGGAGGCGAAATTGGATTCCTGCAGTTGCGCTGATCGACGCCTCCGATGATAAATTACCCTTCGCCTCCGGAATGCCCGACAAAAGCCCCTCTCGCGAAAACAACGGAACGAAGGAACGAGACGAGAGCGAAAATAGGGAACGGGAATGGAATATGGAGATTAGAAAAACAAAAGAAATGGAAAAGAAAAACGGAAAAGTTAGAAAAGAATGGGGGTGTACGCTTGAATAAAGAGTATCTAAGGGTTGATATTCATGGAGGGTGAAAGTTGTTGGGACGGGGCGCGGTTGTCTTTGAGGGTGCCGCACAGCAGTGATGCGTTTTAGTGAGACGAACAGATTTTTTCCAAAACTGAAGAGCAAAGAAGACATGCACATACACTCGACAAGCTAGTACCGGGTGAGCACAAAGTCTTTCCCGGATTAAGAAATGTATTTTAAATACTGTGACAGTTTGAGTTTTGGTTTTGAGTCCACTTTATGCACAGAAAGGCTAATCGGGACTAGACAGTTTAGAGTGGAGCACAAACCACTATGTGCCTCCACCGGGTATCGAACCCAGAACTCGTTGATTGCAAGGCAACGACGTTACCACTACGCCATGATATGACAGATTGATTTGGTTTATTTTACTTCGGTTTTATGCCACTTTTGGATAATCGCGAAGATGAGGATGGGTGATGATATGATGAAATTGATGAGTGGCCACTCACAAAGAACATCCATGCCCAGGGCCATTCTGGAATCCCTGGTGTAGTAGCGCGCTATGCTAACCACTCCTCCACGGAGGTCGGCTATGACAGATTGAAAGACGAATGTTCCGGCGTTACATTTGAGAGTCACGCTGCGATTATCTGTTTCAACTTGGCGTCAACGAAGGAGAAAGCGCAGTGTGTTCTGTGGTACCACGAAAGTAAATTACCGGTGACAGTGGAAAGACAGAATGGACGGAACCCCTCCACACACAGAGAACTAAATGCATCATATCGATTGATGCATTAAAGTGTGTTTTGTAGCTTCTTCAAAGAAGCAAATTCACATTTGATGCATTTTGTTGCATTTTTGTATGTCGTGAAAGAAACACCAAAGTGCATCATTTGATTCAAGTGAGGATTTCTTTCAGTCGAGATGCACTTTAATGCATCAGTTGATGCGTTTTGATGCACCAGCATACATTTTTTCGGATGATGCACTTGAACGTTTGGTCTGAGCTACAGACTTGATGTAGCTCAGACGAAACGTTTACGTGCATCATCAAAAAAGATGCATACTGGTGCATCAAAACGCATCAACTAATGCATTAAAGTGCATCTCGACTGAAAGAAATCCTCACTTGAATCAAATGATGCAATTTGGTGTTTCTTTCACAAGATACAAAAATGCAACAAAATGCATCAAATTTGAAGCTGATTCCTTGAAGAAGCTACAAAACATACTTTAGTGCATCAATCGATATGATGTATTTAGTTCTCTGTGTGCATATGTTAGAAGCATCAAAGCATGGTATGCTAAGTTAAAGGACATGTTAGTCACATGCCCAGAACAGGTAGGCTTGCTGTGAGTGAAGGGGCTGTGGACGCAGCGCGGGCCGCGTTTCAGCTACGGTTTGCCACAAAATACGGATATCTGGATTTCTATTTATCCGATATCCATTTCGGATGCAACGGATATCCGGATAATTCGGATATCCGGATAGAACAGATTTGATGAAGGATTTGTAGAAAATCCGTACAGTGAAATGCTAAAATGACGAATAGAATAATATGTGGATAGCCCGAAAACGGTTAAACGATAAAACTATCCGGATAATGCACACATTTGGATATCCGAACATTTAGGATAATCCGAATATCCAGATATTTCGGATAATCCATATATCGGATATCCGGATAATTCTGATATCAGAATATCATATATCCGGATAGAAAATTATCCGATATCCGCATAAAATGTTATCCAGATTTGGCTAGTTTCAGGCAGTCCTCAGAAATCAACTCGTCGTGCTTCAAGAGAAATTGGAATCCCTCTGAGCGCAGTGGTTAAAATTTTATACAAACGGCTTCGTGTTAGCGCCTCTGACTGACGAGAGATGTTGTCTAACGTATGGAGAGAAGTGAGCAGCGTTTAGAATTCTCCGTACAACGAATGGCGTACATGTTGAAGCTTGTGAGTAAAACAACGAAAACCCAACATAAGAAAACTTTTTAAGTTTTGGTGGCATTTCCAAAAACCACATGTCCCTACTGTGTAATAGATTTTGGAATCGGGAGAATACTTTATGCTCACCCTATATTTTCTGTCGACGTGTTGTGGCTGCGATGATGCATTCCGATTGGTTGATTTACTTGACATTGCTTGTCTGTACCACAAGGAAGTGAAAGAACAGTAGGAGCAACTGAAAGAAATTATCAATAGAGAGTTTCTCAAAGATGAAGTATACTGAACAGGCAGCGACCCGCTGAACTTTTACGCGTTTCTGGTTCCGTAGATGCAAGGGACAAGGGGAATAATACCTGATATTTTCGGCCTGTCATGCCGCTACGGTGTGATGCATTACATAATGCTACTGACATTCCCACAACTGCGCACTTCTCTCGTCTACCTACTCTCGGACAGGACAACGTCGACTTCCAGTGGCGGAGTGGTTAGCACAGCGTGCTACGACGCCGGGAGTCCTGGGTTGGTTGGTTGGTATGGTGTTTTAAGTCCACTTTATGTACAGTAATGCTAATCGGGACTGGACCTACAGTTTAAAGTGGGATCCGAACCACTATGTGCCTCCACCGGGTATCGAACTCGGGACTCATTGATTACAAGGAGTCCTGGGTTCGAATCCCGGCCTGGGTATTGGTTCATTCATTTGTTTTATTTTACTTCGCATTTCTGTCAGTTTTGGCTAATCGCGAAGATGAGGATAAGGGACGTTGTGATAAAATGATGTGATGAAAGGACAGACAAGGAACACCCATGCTCAAGCCGGGGATTCGAACCAGAGACTTCCTGCGTCATAGCGCGACGTGATGACCACTCTGTAACGGAGGCCCGCCTGCGCATTTCATCATATCACTCATCCTCATCTTCGCGATTAGCCAAAAGTGGCAGAAAGGCGAAGTAAAATGAACCATATAAATAAGACAGTACAAAAGTCTTGATTGGCTTGCCGACATGCACCAATCTTGCTGTTTCGCGTCGGATCGATTTCATGCTCTTTGTTCATTCACAATGTCACTACCCACGCAAAAACCTCTGAATATTTTCCACGATCCCCTGATTGTTTTGACCAATGTAACATAATCTAATAAGATTAGTTATTTGTAGATAACGTATAGTTAACGTGGATTCAAACGTATTATAGGCCATATACTGTAGTTTGCATACGGGTTCAGAAAATACGGGCGTAAACATGAAAATAATGAAGATTGTTGTAGCTATCTTGGTGGCACTTAATATATACGATGACGATACTGAAGTATCAATAGTTCCGTTACTTATATCTGGAATAATATCAGGAATTATTTACGTATACACCTTGATGGATATGTACATTGTGCTCGGATGCTTCTTGTGTGTGTTCCTGATAAGGAGGCTAAGTGGGCTAACTAAATGCTTTATTCGTTCCATCTTATTTTTTTTTCTGGATCAACATAATTGTACAGGTATATATATATATATATATATATATATATATATATATATATATATATATATATATATATATAAGCAGTGTTCTTTTTCTGGCTGCTCGCTGCTCTTCCTTACTGGCCTTCATGATGTGCCGGATGCAAGTCCCTGCACGTCTGCACTTCACACGGCTCACACTCGCACTGCTTCACACAAGCCTGCGACGCGACTGCCATCTACCGGGCGCCAGCGGAACCCCCTTCGAGTGTCAGGAGTTTCGTGGAGCCGTGTCATCTACACGTCGAGATATACGAGGTGGCCTGTTTTCCACTGACTGACCCTTATAATTTAACAAAAGAATTGTGTGTGTTTGTTTGCGGTAGAATGCGAGAAAGGAGGAAGGACCAAGGCTTCAAAAACTAATCTTACCAGGATTGATTCTGTTCTCTGCTTTTCCCTCGCCATAGAATACGTTCTCTCAGACACATCCACAAAACAGATATTATGTCTGTCTTGAATATCCAACCACCACACACTCGTCGCGAATTAGCAGACATGAAAATTTTGCATAAAATCGTCAACGGCAAAATTGAAACCGAATTTCTAATCAACCAATTTCATCTACGAGTTCTCACACGTCCAACAACAACGTAGAGCTCTTTCACAATCCCACTATAAGGCTCTCTCCCTTCTGCAGCGGTCTCTTTTCTATAGGCTTCCCCACTTATACAGAGGTTTCAAAGTCGCGCAAACCAGAGGTTTGAAAATTTGTATCACGAAAACCTTAAGAGATACTTACACCGGGTTTTCTGCATATTTTTCAATGCATAATATTATAAGTTTAATGCATACAGAAAATCAGCGGTAGGCAGCATTACAGTTTTTCCAAAAATGTACTTTTGAGTGAGAGAAATATGTAAGAAATTATCGGAGAGTCATAAATAGACGTCTGATTACTGATGCCATGTCAATCTATCATTTGCGATCAATGTTGATCATGTGCAGGATTTGATGAATTTATGACCGACTATTTTATGGGTGAAAAAAGTGCCATTTTAGGGACATATCACCTTAGCTGGCAACACTAGTAGGTCGAAATTTTGTCAGCAGACACAAGCAACATGTGCCTAAATATTGGCCATATATTTATTGGTATTAGTGAGAATCGGTATGGGTATACGGTAGGCTCAGACCTACAAATATCCGGGTCTCCCGACGCTCTAACCGCTACACCACCGCGGCTCCCCTTAGATTTAGTTCTTTGAGCTCAATTAAAAGTTCGTGAAATGAAGCGCAACGCTTGTTCATACACGTTGCGATAAGAGAGCTACACAGTTCTGCGTGCACGATTCTCGGTGCGTTTGCTGGTGCGTATGTGCCGAGGGGAGATTGCATATCTTATTCGATTTGCGCGAACTGGAAACCCCAGGCCAGCAAATTGCGGGGGAAAAAAGAGATTAGCTTTTTTCTCCCGGCTAGAGAACTATATACTTTTTTTTTGTATGATGAGAGCGTGTATGGTTTATTGCAGCGTTTTATCTGACAGCGAGATAAAGTAAGACCGCCCACTCGCTTTTCGCCGTCAATCGAATCATGTTGGGTTTTCAGACTGTGGTATGACTTTGACGCGAATAGAGATATTTCCTCGTGCAAGTTATGTTTTCAGAAGTGTAGGGAAAATCGCCTGTTGTGCAGTTTAGATTTGCTGGTCGAGACGAGACTGAGAGACAGTCATTTGGAGCTCGATTTTTTGTTTCAAGTTCGCTTTATGAGCAGATAGGCTAATCGGGACAGAACCTACAGTTTAAAGTAGGATCCGAGCCACTACGTGCACTGGCGTACGCACATTTTTTTTCGGGAGGGGCTCGAATCGTAAAGATGAATAGTACATAGTTGCTTTCTAGGGGGCGGTATACATAATAAGATTTTTCTAATATTTAAAACTCCTCACTCTCAAGAATGGCAATAGGAGGTCATTTTAAAAGGGGGTTGATTTACCACTCTTGTTTTTCCCTAGTTCTAGCCCCCCTCTGCGTACGCCAGTGGTTATATGCCTCCACCACCAAACAAAGTGCATCATTTGATTCAAGTGGGGATTTCTTTCAGTCGAGATGCACTTTAATGCATGAGTTGATGAATTTTGATGCACCGGAATGCATCTTTTTTCATGATGCACTTAAACTTTTCGTCTGAGCTACATAAAGTCATTAGCTCAGGCCAAACGTTTAAGTGCATCATCCAAAACGATGCAGGAAGGTGCATCAAAATTCATCAACTCATGCATTAAAGTGCATCTCGACTGAAATAAATCCTCACTTGAATCAAATTATGCACTTTGGTGTTTCTTTCACGACATACAAAAATTCACCAAAATGCATCAAATGTGAATCTGATTCCTTGAAGAAGCTACAAAACACACTTTAGTGCATCAATCGATGCATTTAGTTTTCTGTGTGTAAGTCGGCCGTTGCCAAGTCCATTCGTCCATACAAACAGACCTGGCATGAAGAGCAGCTTCAGATGCACGGAAAACTAAATTCTATCTCTCCCCCTTCCCCCTCTCCTCGCTCAACAGGGCAGCAAGGATTAACCAAAATGTTAAAAGCTTGTAGGTGGCTAAGGGAGGGAAGCGTGCGCCCGAGCGTGTTGGCCGACCCTGTGTAGAGGCAGCCATTACAAGCCAGAAAACTCCCCCAGTCTGCCTCCCCCTCCCTCGAAACAACCTTCGACCATAATTGGCCTTTATAAACTGGGGCCCGCGCGTTATGGAAAATGAGACGGGGAGGACGATGGTTTTTCGGCAGAATGGTGAGTGAGTCACTCGCAAAGAGGGGGGGGGGGGGGCAAGTGATTCAGCTGCCTCAAAACTGATTCATTCAGGTAGCACAGTGTTTCTCAACCGCCTGGCGGCGGTCCAGTACAGGCCCTGGAATCAATTATACCGAGAGGCGACAAGGTAGGTAGGGACATCGACATTTAAAAAGTGAATTTACCGGGCCAAGGACTTTTACACATCATATTTTGGTGTCCGCAGTTATCAGACAGCTAGGATTTTTATACACAATAAAGAACGCACTTCCTTGCGTAAACTTGCTCTAACAACACTTCCCTTTAGTAAATTGTATTTACTCGTGTAGTTTACCTCGTAGGGTGAACTATTTTTGTACGATTATGAAACAAAGAAACAAAATAAGTTTGAAATTTAAAAGTATATAGGGGTATTTATTTTATTCCAAATATCAGTGCCACCTATGGATATACGAGTATTTTTACACACTTCTTGATGTTTAACTTTATGAGTCCTAAGTTGTACTACACACTGACTTTCTACATTTTTCAAATGTAAATATGAACCAATAAAACTTTGAACCGAGAACAGCGTCTTTCTGGCACAAGCGCATGGACGTTCAGAAGGACAAGGGGAGCCACGCTCCCCCTGGAATATTAATGTCAACCTAAAATTATATATTTCAGACATGTAATTAATTTTTATTCACAGTAATTTATATTAATTATTATAAAAGCATTGCAGGAAAATGATAACTTCAAACTGAAGGAGTGCTTTTTGAGGAGGCAACGCTATTATTGAAAAAAAAAACCTTCGTCCCACCCTTCCCCCCTGAGCTGATTCAAAATTTGTTAAGAGTCGTGTCTAGTGTGTTTTATATTATTTGATGTTTATGTAAATATTAACTACTATGTCGTCGATCTAGTAACCAGAGACCAAAAGAGAAAAATAACATTTTAAATAAAGTAAAGCATTTCGTTTCGTGAAAATTTCCATTTCCAGCCCTGGTGCAAACAACCTCAGTGCCCTCGTCCCCATATAAGTTTAATAAACAAAGAAACAAGTTTACGTTTATATTAACATAAATACACTTCCAGTAGAAAGAAACAGGCCTTTTACGGTTCACTTCCCATGGCGCAGTGTCGAACAAACGCTGCAGTCGTCCGAACAGCTATTTTGTAACCAATCAGCCATATTGAAGTGAACTTGCGCAAGAAAATGGCGGACAGTAAACGTACGTATAATTTGGAATTGCATCTCCTTCCCTCAGAGACCGAACCCCCTCTGCCAAAGCCTTTCATCAAGTAGAGTGCCTGGCCTTGTATTGTGACGAAACACCTGCCACAAGAAAACAGGAATAGGTTTGAGCCAGACGGAAAAGTAGGGGGTGCCTCATATGGAAGTAAGAGTTTATACTTGCGTGGTATCTACCTTGATCAGGTGTGTGGCGGAGTGTTTAGCACAATGCTCTACGGCGCTATGGGTCTCGGGTTAGAATCCCGACCTGGGCAAGGGTGTTATTTGTGAGTGTCTCTTCATCAATTTCATATCATCACTCATCCTCATCTTCGTGATAGCCAAATGTGACAGAAAAATATACTTAAACCCAATCTTTGATCAGGAATGTCAATCATGCAGCCTCACAAGCTCTTATTTTGTATTTTTCTTATTCTATGTTGCTTTTCTGTCTCTCAGGGCTAATCGTGACGATGAGGATGGATTATGATTAAAACAAAATGATGAAGAGTCGCACAAAGTAAGTCTGTCTGCCTGCGATCCGAACCAATATGTGCCTTCACCGGGTATCGAACCCGGGACCACTTCATCGCACGGCGGCGACGTTGTTACTACGTCATCGGGGAGGCCCCAAAAGGGGAAAACGAATCAATATATTTTGAAAATAAAATCTTAAGTAAGTAATATAACCGAGAAGAGACGAACAACAGGAGAGTGGAGGAGGTTACACAATATTGAGTCTCATAATGTATTTTCATACTTTGATATTATTAGAGTAACTAAATCAAGAAGAGTTCGATAGGCAGACCATGTTGTACTCATGGGAGATGATTTAAAAAATTATAGGATTCTTATTGGGAAACCTGATGGTAAGAGCCCTGCGTGAAGACCAAGGCAATATTTAGATGGACCGAAAGGAAATTAGTAAGAGAGGTCAAGAATGTATTGATATTGCCCACGATAGACACAGTGGAAAACATATTTTGCTTCAGCAATAAACCTTCGGGTTTAGAATTGCCAGAGGACTAGTTCATTAGAATTGACATTGGAAAGTAGAGAGGGCAGGAAATTCCTTCTCCCTCTCCCAAAGTGCACACGTATGTTTATACATATCTGTAGAATTTCTAGTCTTAAGAGTTTTCAGCATACCAAACAAGAAGGAAAAATAAAGCAATTTACGTTATATACGAGGTATCTTCTCTTTCCAAATGCGCACAACAAAATGCAGAATGGTTATTTGATTGCCTTGGTAAGTGTGTACATTCCGAGCATGCCACAAAGCGAGGAAGAAAAGCCTTTTGTTTAGACTTATTTGACTCTTCAAATTATTGCTTTGTGTGTTTATGCAGCTCGTGTAGACAAGACGAGGGAACGGGGAAAAAGAAGGGGGACCTCATTTCGAAGTATTTTTAGAGCCAGAATATATACCGTGAAGTAAAACGCTAGCATCACGTCACAGCTAACTAGCTCTAATGCATTTTCTGCCCTTCAACCCTTCTCCCTATCCACACACGCTCTCTCTCTCCGGGACCCATTTTTCGTCTTCGCCACAGAGGCAGTGTTGCCATATTCTAAGGGTACAATTTCGCGACAAAATTTCGTTAAATTTTCCCTTCATTTGAAGAAATCATACAACAGCAATAATAATAATAATAATGTTTGATTTGTTGTTTTTAAGTCCACTTTATGCACAGATAGGCTAATCAGGACTCTACGTACAGTTTAAAGTGGGATCCAAACCAGTATGCAATGTGCCTCCACCGGGTATTGAACCCGGGATCCCTTTATTACAAGACGACGATGCTACCACTGCGCCATCGGGAGGCCCAATAATAATAATAATAAATGGTAGTAGTAGTAGTGGTTGTAGCAACAGAAGTAGCTTTGTTGACCCATGTTCATATAAGCAAAATAAAAATTGTTCACCAAATAAATTAAACGTGTACATGGTTACAGTAAGCCTCCTCTTTACCGTTTTAGACATCTCGGATTCGAATCCTGATCAGGCATGAGTGTGTAATTGTGTTTGTTCCATCACCCATTACATAAGTCCATCATCCATCCTCATTGTCGCTGTTAACGGAAGATGTAGAAGAACAAAGTAAAATATGGCAAATAATAAATAAATAGCCATGTAGGCTTAGCATCAAAAGGAGCGTATGTAAGAAATAGAAGCAAAATATCGAACTGGAACCCTAACATAGTAATCTCTAATACATATCATCCGTATTAATGCTGAATTTGATGTCTTCAAATCTCCTTAAAATGTTTGGAACACTTTCATCAAATTTCCCTTTTTGCTTAAAATTCAGTCCGAATTTCCCTGCAAGAGGGAAATTTTCATTTAGATGGCAACACTGCACAGATGTCTAGAATGGGGCCTTCTGTTCTGTTGTTGAAGCATTTTTCTTCTTTGTGCAAGACCGTAGAAAATTGTATGGAAGGTAGTCTCTTATTAGGCACGACAACTGCCAACACACAGCTACTTCTGTAGAGTAAAACAGGCTTCCCAGAATAAACTTTGTCTCCTCTTTGTAAGCTTGCAGACAATACAAATGGCGCAAGGGGAGAAAGAGAGCACAAACTCTCTCTCTCTCTCTCTCTGTTGAAAGCCTAATGCAAACAAATCAAAAGTAGACATTTTGAAAACAGGATTATCTTTTGTTTCTTGTGCGATTGCAAGTGCTTGAATCAGCAGAATATTAAACATTGCGCTCTGATAAAAAAGAAAAATGCAGTTTATATTCACAAGGATTGGTTAGCGCTCTTGCCTCTGATGCGATCGGTGTCGGGTTCGATCCGCGTGGAAGTTTCAGTGTTGACCTAGCATTGCGAAGAAGGATGGGAACGTTTATCTGGAAAGATAACAGCCGCGTTGGGACACGATACGCTTGGTAGACCTTGACTCTTGAAAAAACTCACGAAATTTACTATATATTCGCAGACGTAAGCAGTGTGCGAATTAACGGGGTGGATACCGGGTATTCCCCCCCACCAAAGCAAGAAGCATAATTTGCACATTGCACGTAAGCATAAATGATCAAAAGATATACAATATTCTACCGCTTAATGGGGCCTCCCCGATGGCGCAGTGGTAGCATCGTCGGCTTGTAAGGTTTTGCATAGTTCGATACCCGGTGGAGGCACAAGTGGTTCGGATCCCACTTTAAACTGTAGGTCCAGTCCCGATTAGCCTTACCGTGCATAAAGTGGACTTAAAACAACAAATCAATCCAATCCAACCGCTTAAATTTAATAATAGTCTTCCTGTTAATTAACAAAAACGTGACACAGCTGTTTTTTTTATTGAAATGTTAACATTTTATTCTACATGAAGATAGAAAATTATTTTTAAAACCTGAGCGATTAAATTCACCTTGATCAGATTAACTATGACCGTTAATACTTTAAAATCCGTAATGATATCTTTTCACGGTATTTGGATGGCAGCGGAAATTGTCTTGCAGCGTCATTTCTCCAGTCAACTTTTTACAGAGCACCCTGTTAATTTTTGATAGCACCTGGCCCTCAGTTAGGGATGAATTATGTAATAACACTTTGAAGGTTTTGCATAGTCAAACCTTAAATCAATATGACCAAAAATATTAATCCTTGTACAACCATACTCATTAATAATAATTGCATGAAGATTAAGACCAACATGCAAGTATAAAAAAGGGGGATGTGTAGCTGCGTGGAATTACTCATCATAGATCGAAAAGCGACGTAAAAGTTCAATAAAATAGACTCATTATTGTTGGATTTGCAAAAAGAAAAAGAAGAAAGAAAGCTGGGCTTAATTTTTAATGTAACGACCGTACTGGTACGGTATGCGCTAATGATGTGATGAGAAAGTTGTGATGCATTTGCTGTTCGGATACCTAGTGACTAACCTGGAATGTAACCACCTGGTTGTTCAGTTTTTTTCCGACAGTTTAGTCAAGGATAAGTTACCTTGAAGGATAATATATAGGTAACCAACCCATGGTTTGTTTAGTGGTGGCCTGAAAAGTGAAATTATGATGTTGCGTAAACTCACGGTAAATGAGTTAGAATTTTAGGAGCGAATTGACAATATAGAGAAAGTCTCCAGTTTTGTTAATTTTCGGTATACTAACTAATTTTGGCCTCCTAATCACGAATCTCTTGTAAAAAATCGGGGGTCACGTCTAGAAATTTGAAAAAAAAAAGCCGATTGAATTTTTTTATATATATAGGTGTATAGCTATGCGTAGTTTTACGAACGAAAATGTAATCTCCTGTCATTGTTTCCAACCACACCGTTGTTTTACAAGAAAATGATTTATGATGTTCAATTTTAGTACGAACCCTATTTTTTCGATCAACTTAGGAGTGAAATGAATGCTAATGGAACCTAACCTAACAGGCCTAACCTAACCTCGTGTGAATGGTTCGTGGGGCTACCAGAGGTGTTCACCCTCCGGAGAGCGACCCTCGTGAGGGCAGACCTCACGCTCACCCTCCGGAAGACTTGTGAGGGTGAGGGCGGTGGAGGGTGAGGGCGGTTTAGGGCGAGGGCGAGAGCGATCTCGGAGGGTGAGGGTGAGGGGAGGTTGACTCAAAATTAACACCTCTGGGGGCTACCCGTGGATGGTTTTTGGGGCTAACGAACAATGTTTCATCAAAATGTGCAATTTCCAGACGTGACCCTCGGTTTTTTACAACAAATTCGTGATTAGGAGGTTAAAAATTAATTAGAATACCGAAAATTAATAAAATTACAGACTTTATCTATATTGTCAAATCCTACCGAATTTTATGTTGTCGTGTTTTTGTGTGTTTTATATTTGATACTTGACGTATTTATTGTTATTGTTGAAAGTGTTTAATGTTGATGAGAGTTGAATTGTTGCTGACCTAACGGGTCGTTCAGTCTGAAGGGCCAAGAGATTTATGAAGAGGAAATATAAGAGTAGAGTCCCGATAGTAGTTGACCGAGACTTCCTTAATAAGAAAGGAATCATACCCCCCCACAAGCATAGTATATACTGCACTGTAAGCAAAAAATGAAGAACTTTCAATGAGAAAACTGTAATATGTATTATATTCAACCCATAACCTTAATAAGATACAAATAACTGCTCCAATCCTTAAATATTGTGGGATAATAATAATTAATATTGATGGGAAAATTAATCATCATAAAAATTAAGAAAGTTTAATTACAAAATCAGTAGGAATATTCAGAATAACCTAGGATAAATCGGATGACGCGAACGAAGAAAACATAACAACAAAAATGGGTTATACAGTATTATTATGAATATTATACTACTATTATACATTGCTCAGTAAGTTATTATGCTTCGTTGCATCTTTTCCGTTTCCGTTATATCAGAAGAACGCTCGTTTCCTCCGCCTCCCCTCGGATTATCTTGACGCTACTGTAGTTAGATTCGACTTTAACTTCCTGACAGGAAAGATGAGGGTCACGGCGCCTTATGGCTTTAAAAATATGGGACAAGTCCGATTACAGAGAACCTAACGTAACGTCAAACTGATTGCCCTTTCACAGATTGCCAGGTTAGTGTCATAACTGTGCAGTAGTTTCAGGATTTCCCTGATTTGAACAAAGATTTTAGATGGAATTATTATTTGCACATGGAACACCCACTATGGTCTGAATCTAAATCCAATATTTTGGAGATGCCTTTGGAACGTTTTGGAAAATAAATCTAGAACGGGAGTGGGTGAGTAACTTCGATAGTTTGGTAGTGCTTGCTGGCAATGTTTTCACCAGCCCTTTACAAAATCAGACATCCTGATGAGAGATATCCCCTACACCCCTCCCCAAAGGTTTGAGCTGTTCCTGGGAGTGACTGAAACGCCCAAGCAATCAGCTTGTGAAGTGTCAGCCAGTGGCGTATGATGGTTTTAACTAGTGGGTAATCTCCGACACTTGATTCATCCACCCACTCCTGAAGTCTCCCTGCAAATTTACCTCAACATCCATACAGGATTTATGAATATATGTGTTAAAAATTTTACCTTATTGTTGCGACCACTGTCGAATAATTGTTGTGATTGCACTTGCAGTTAATCTACGTTTAGAATTTCAAATGATAAACAAGAGAATATAATAAATCTATAAGAAAAAACCTGTAACAAAGAATATGCAAGGAATGCGGTAGTGAAATAAAAACCCTCAATATTAATTTAAGTGTAAAATTCAAGTTACTCCAGTACCCAGTTACTCGTGCATTCCTGATCCCGTTCCAAATATTTTCGCACGCAAATATTGTATTATATCCATTCATTGCCTTTAACTTCAGTGAACACAGCGCTAGCACAAATACTAAACCACTAACAGCTAAACAAATATTAAATTCTCGAATCGCTACAACACGCATTCAATTCCCTGCGCCAATCTTCTATTGTGGTTCCTTCCTGCTTGACACAGAATTAAATTCCCTATGGATGTTGAAAAATTCCCTTTCCCAGCTTTATATTCCCTGCGATGCGCGAGGTTCTATAAGTTGGAATCATTGCGTTTTTTGTTTATATATTTTACATTCAAACATCTTTTATCATTATGATCATTGTTAATCTAAAGAGGGGGGAAAAGCAACTTAAATTTCCTAATATATGTGTACGTATATATATAATTTATTTCTGATAGCCACCCAGCGTCGAATAACATGGGTACCTGGGGGAAACCCTGGGGGGTAAAGGCGGTCAGGGGCGTGATGCTGATCACATCACCCCCACTCATGACCGGATCAAGAAAGTGTGGGGCGTTACCCCCACACCCCCTATACGCCTTCATGGCGTGGAGCTAAGCACAGGGGAACACTTTACCTTTTTTTTATTTTTTTTTTAGCTTTCCCCTTTAAAAATTATTCATTTCTGTGAAAGAAGTACTCTCACTGGTTTTGAAGGCTACAAAGAAAGTAATCACACATTTTAAAATACAAAAATGAAAAATGTAAGCATATAAATAGTTTAATTACTTCATTAATCGATTGATTAAACTGTTATTTGACGTCGCTTTTCTGCCACTTTTGGCTAATCACTACGAGTGATGATATGACATTCATGAAGGGACATTTACAAAGAACACCCATGCCTAGACCGGTATTCGAACCCTGGAGCTCTGGTGTCGTAGGGAGCTGTGCTAACACTCCGCAATGGAGGTCGGTGAGTAGTAGTATTGGTGCTACGGACAGTGCGAGAAAGTACGAACCTCTCTCCAGCAGCTTTGACCATACTTAAAACTGCTCAACATGCCCATATGAGTTTTTTTGCTCAAGTATGGAGCTCTTATAATTCAAGATTTTTGTAAAAAATGCCCTCGGGAATTTTTCAGAAAGTACGAACCTCTCTCTAGCAGCTTTGCTACACTTACAAAAGTTGCATGAGCCAGATTTTTGTTCATAAATTTGTCAATTTTTGGCTACACCAGAAATTAAGCTTATAGTATGTTTTTCTGTCAAAATCCCAGGAATCTTGAATTGATATCTATTGGGTTCTGAGACCGAGTGGAGTGTGGTGCATTGCCTTGTAATCAAAAGGTTCGGGTTTGAGTCCTCATAAAATCTGATGGCAAAATGTTAATATTGTTGTTTTGTAAACAAGGGGCTTTGGGTTCGAGTCCTGATAGATGTGGCATTCCATACGTGAGATTTTGAGAATAATTACTGCTAGTTGATAGCCCCCAGATCTTAAATTTGGTAAAAATGTTGTACAACATAGCAAAATTATTCTCTATTAAGAATCACCATAGTTTTGTTATCTGGGTAACAACAATACGGCCGAAACTGCCTAATCAATACAATAGAATGGAGCTCAGGTAAACATTGCATGTTCTTTCCAGGAATTAATGCTTGCCCGGGAATTGTATGCCACCAGATATAATCTATATTGCGTCTTTTCAGAGAGAAATAACATCATCAAATAGTAATTGCCTTCATTCTGTATGCCTGAGTGATTTTATCTGTTGATATTACCTCTATTGTGCCTTTTCCGAGGAAAATTACATGTCATTTGTCATGGAACTCAAAGAGAAATTCTTATCTACACTATGTACCCTTTTAGGGACCATCTATCATATTGAGAAATTGCCTTCTCGGATATTGTTATTGCAAACTGAATTGCATTTAGGCTTGGTCTTGTTGTACATAAGTCTGTAACTTACAGAATGGCAAATGTATTGTATTTTAGGTAGGTATCTGCTCGTAAGCACTATAAAATGGGTAGGTAATATGTTTTCTGACGGTAAAGTATTGTTTTATATCCAAAGGGTTTCTGTGTTTGAATTGTGCTTCTAGTTCGAGTTGCTGTTTTAAGTCCACTTTATGCACAGTAAGGCTAATCGGGACTGGCCCTACAGTTTTAAAGTGGGATCCGAACCACTTGTGCCTCCACCGGGTATCGAACCCGGACCCCTTGATTACAAGGCAATGACGCTACCACTGCACCATGGGGGAAGCCCTGAATCGTGCTTCTAGAACTGCTCTGTGACTCTCTCATTTCTTACATCATAAATATATGATTTTTCACCTATGAGAATGACACTGCATATGGTGTTTTCAGGTAATGCCTCGTGGAATTCACAGATAATTTTAATGTTTGTCCTGTCATTCACCACAACTTGTTTCCTTTTTGAAGTGTTAATTACAAACATGGGTCTCCGTGCTTTGAATTCATCTGGAGTGTAGTACATATCAGTACTGCCAGTAGTGACCCTTTTGAAAGCCGAAAAAGCTTCATATAATTTAAGAAAATCATCCTTGGAAATGTCTAAATTGTAATTTTCTCTAGGGAATACCTCATTTCTCCCATTTTTAAGATATATGTTCTTGATGTTGCAGCTATCAAATTTACTTGAATTTTTTTCCTGATTGTTGTGTCTTCCAGTCTGAAACAGTACCACTACAAAATCGGGCATGTCGTATTGTATGCTGGAGAATGAATTTGTGGCATCAAATTCATAATAAGTACCAGAGGCGGGCTTCTGTACAGATTGATATGTGTAAAATTGAAGAGGAACCTGTGGATTTTTTAGGATATCAGCTTTGTATTTAAGAGCGTAACTGGCCTCATATTCAACAACCGGGATTCTTAACTCCATAGTCTGAATAATGCATTTGCCTGCATCAGGTAAGGTATTAGGCAGAGCTTCCCCTGTAGAGTTTAATGTGCTGTACCTCATCAAAGCATTATTATCATTTGCAGCTCTTCTAAATGTAATTCTTAACCCGCCCTTCCACATAATTTCTTTGTAATCGGAGAAGAATCCTGGCAACAGGCGCATGGGGAACAGCACTGTGTGATTTTTGGATAATATTTTATCACCAGCCTCAAATCCGCCTATTTTGTAGTAAGAAGCTTCGGTTTTGGATAATTTTAGAGTGGCCAAAGCTGTGGAGGTAATGCCGGGATAATCTATTCTGTTTATAACAACACCATGCTTTCTGATCTCAATTTCAGAGAACAGATGCGGCACAAAATTATCTACCAATCTTATGTTTGAATTTGCAGGGTAATCTGTTCCATCGAGCTTTACAACATCAAATTTGATGTATAGATCTGCTCTGTGGGGGTGTATAAAGCCATCCCCTACATCAAGATCAACCTCGATTTCCGTGTTGGGTTGATTTAAATTTGCAAATGTCCTCCTGTTTGGAGGGAATGATTGTAGCTCATAACTCTCAATATTTTCCATTGTATGTATTTTTATTTAAATGTTAATCTCTATGATTGCAGTTGTTGTGGCTCCAGCAAAATCAACCAATTCTTCTTTTTCATTAGTGACCATCAACTCAATGTAATCTATTCTATTATGACACACAGGAAAATATAATGTTGGGGATGGATTGTAGATGATTGGCTCCATGAATTCAGAATTAGGTTTGAATGTTGCAATGATGCCAGTTTGTTTGTGAGTGCCTATGCCATTTGATTTGGTGATCATACCCTCGGCCACATTACAGTGAATATTCAGAGTCTCTATGGCTAAGAATTTAGGTATATTCATAGCAGTGTGTTTGATGCCTGCTTCAAGTTTTGTGTTATTCTCAAAGCCCAACAGCTCTCCTATAGTACCCAGATCCACTGTTTCTGTAGCAGATACAATCTCTACTCTGTGAGTGACAGAATTTTGACTTAACACTACACCTCTTGGTAATTGAGCATTTAGAGTGGATAGATTATATTGCCCTGGAGTGATGACAATTTTTTGATCCCCTACTGCAATTTTGTTGTTGTGGTGTGTAATATTGGGGATTAGGTACATGCCGTAAAATGCCCTGAGAGCTATTGTTTTGGGATACACTATGTCATCATGTAATTTGAGTTTCAATATTGAATTTTGGCTGGTGAGATGGAATACCCCCATGATGTTTCAGATACCACAAGGCTTTTTGAAAATTTTCAATTGATGGTTTATTTATTTGAGACATATATCTAAGAACAGATAAACACAAATGTCCGCAATTAACATCTTTGAAATTTTGAACACGGGCATTATTGTAATAAAGATTAGTTGATTTTAGATATTTTATTAAATTTTCAGGAGGAACACCTCCAAATGAATCAAACACAAATGCCTCATTGTTTAAATATTTAAGATAACAAATCCAGTGAGTGCCCTGATTTTTGTACTTATCCAAATTAACAATGCCACACTCTTTGTTGAGTGGTTGTTCTGGTAAAGAATCAGACATGTACACACCTCTAAAATGTTTGATGCCCAGTGGCTTGATTAAAGCTTCAATATCTTGGTTTGTAAGCGGCTCTTGTTTTTTTTAAACTTACTCATGGCTCTCTTAACACCTTTACCTTTTTTCTCCATGGCCAGGTTATGGCGCCTCTGCTCATCTAATTCTGCCCTATTTTTCTTGGCATCTATTACTGTTTTTGCTATGGCGGCTGATCCCCCAGCCAAGCTCCCAACAGCCCCGAGAGCAGCTAAGATGGCCGGGATAGTAAATATGAAACCCCCTGTATGTGATTTTTTTCTAGATTGCTGTAATTTTTTTAATTGGGGGGTACTAAGCAACAATTTCATACCATGTCCCTTTGCAATACAAGAGCTTTTTTTCTTGCGCTGTTTTTTGGTCAAAAGACTGTCAATAGTTTTAAGAGATTTGAGACCTGCATAAGGTATTTGATACATAACACCCTTGGCCTTCATTGTAGGTTTATTATATACATGTTCACAACCCCCACCCCAGTTTTTGTTTGGTGCTCATAGCTATGGTGGTTCCCAATGCTGATATTCTCTCACTCAAAGAAGCATCTTTGCTTACAAATCTACCAAATGCAGCCTCTTCTAATTTCTTGTCTGCAACATGTCTCTTGTCAAGATCAGAATGTGTGTTGTATGCTATGTCATGGTCTCTGCAAGCAGCATCTAGGGGATTTACACCAGGATCACCTCTGTTTAATCTATGATCCAATTTTGTGCCTGGACCACAATACTGATAGCCTGGAATGTGTAGTTCAAATGGCAGCTTGTTTATAATGTCATTAACCAACCCCCGACCCTCAGAAACATTCCAAAATTTAGGTGGTAGAGTATTAATAATTTTTATGAGATATCCAATCCCCTTAGGGTCATTCACTATAAAATTAGACAATTTTGTGCTTATCATGTCCATAATTCCAACCTTTTCATTGTAAAAATTGTGGTTGCCAGCATTTTCCTCCCCAGCTATCACCAGCAACCTATCTACAAGTTTCCTGACATCATCAACCCACACAAATTCTTTGGGCAGGGTGTTGTATTGTTTGATTCCACTGCCAGTCTTGATCTGTGACCATATGGGCTTGATTAAATTATTGTATTTTGCCCCACTGCTCGACTTGACTCTTTTTTGTGTGGGATCATTGTTCTGGTATAGAGCATCTGATTTTATTAATATTTCTTTGTAATGCTCATAATCTTGATCTGTATAGCTGCCAGGCCTTTTCCTAGTCATCAGTTCCCACAACCCAGGTGTTCCGGGGTACTTAACAAAACCACCTTTTTCTCCGAGACGAGATTCTGAATAAACAATTATATCATCTCCCATAAATGTTACTCTGAAATTGCCAATTCTATGTATGATGCTACCATCAAGCTCTGTGTCAGCATATAAGCCAAACACCTCATCTTTGTTGTCTTTAGGTGTGGTTAAATATTTTTGAGCAAGAAGACCCAATTCAATAGGATCCTGAGTAGCTTCAATTCTTCGAGGAGCAACAGGACTAGGTGTATGAATACTGGAAAGTGGGGTGAATGGATAATCTAATATGTTCCTTGCAGCTACAGGTACAAGCTCTGTGATCAAATCTTGATTTTGCTCTGTAACAGTTTTGATATTCTTACCTAAATTATTAATAGCATCAATTACAGGCTGTTCTGTTTGTTTGTGTTTTTCATAAATTCCCCGGTTCTCTGATTTCCATCCCTTAAATCTTTTTACAAGATAATCTCTTAACTTAAGATCATCAATGACTGGTCGTTTCATGGTTATTTATATATGTTTCAACGTCTAGAAAATCGTTGATTTTATTTCTGTATTTGCCACTATTGGGTGTTCTTGTCATATCAATTGTAACAAACCCATAACTGTCCTGGTTCCAGCACCTACTGCAAAACTTGGAAAAATCATTGTAGCTCAAGTCCCCACCTACATATTCATCATGTATGTGTTTGAGGTTGGTATGGTCTTGATGAAACACACATATAAAATTGCTGTTGTCTCGGATCAGCTGCTTGGGTATTTTTGAAAAAGTCTGTGCCAGGTAGAAGCAATCAATGTTTTTGTGTCGGCCCTGTGTAAAGAAATTTCTAACCTTGTTTTGATTATCCAGTATAATGTCATCAAACACAACAACAGAATTATCGAGACATTCGTGAAGTGGCTTAACATCTGTTTCAAAAGTGGCAATATCCAATCCATCATATAGCTTCATCAGCTGCTGATATTTTAATTGTTCCAAGCTCTTAGAGAAAACATACAAGTGCCTGTTTTTCCAGTCTAACCAGTTGGGTGCCAATAAAAAATTATCAACCATTAGTGTAGTTTTACCACAAGCAGATGGCCCAACAATAAGACACCTAATATTATCAGGCAGCAAGTTGCCATTTCTCTTATTCTGTTGTTCAGGTTCTGGCAGCCTTTTTATAACATCCCAGGTGCTCATATTATCACTTTGTTTGCATCGATCCAGCTGTTTTCCGGATGACCCAGCCATTTGACAAATAACTTGTTGCCTTTTCTGCGGATGATTTTTTCTATGAGATATGTGTCAGGCTGTTTAGTTTTGCTGAGTTCTTGTTCATAGAATCTGCCTTTGAGAATTTCTCCTCTGTGATCTTTTATTATATATGTGTTAAGAGTCCCGGGTTTAACTTGAACCACTGTAAATAATTCGGTACTCCAGTTTCTTGTAAAGCCTCTTTTGAATAAGTGCTTATATTTGCTGATTCTTACTTGATCACCCACCCTGTATTTGGCCTTTCTTGTTGTTGGCTGGTATCTAGGATAATAAACAGTCCTGATCAATTTTTGCTCATCAGATGAAGTTACTTCAGAGGGTTTCATGTTGATTGTGGAATGGACCGAGTTGTTATATTTATGTAGAAGTTCTGGAAGAATATTAATCCATTTATAATTACCTTGGAGGGTAAATTGTTTATACATAAGATTTTTTAAGGTTCTGTTGAATCTCTCTACAATTGAGGCCTTGAGATCACTGTAACTCGAGTAATGTTTTATTGCCTGGCTTTTAATAAATTGTTGAAACACTGAATTATAAAATTCTTTGCCATTATCTGTTTGCAAATAGCGCGGTGATCTTCCACTCTGATTGATGATTGTTCTGATGGCTTCTGTAACACATTTTCCAGTCTTGGATTTGAGTGGCACAGCCCAGGCAAATTTTGAAAATGTATCTATGACAGTGAGTAGATACTTGTAGCCCTTGTTGATTTTGTCTAAGTTTTTCAACTGTCCACTTGCCATTTCAATCAAGTCCCCTTGCCATAAATCATCTATGCCTTTTGTGACTACTGGCAGTCTCTTATAATTATGCCTGGCCTGTCTGTGTAATTCATCAACAATAATTTGTCTAGACATAATATGAAAACAAGAATATTGCAACTATGGGGTGTTCAGCAGCTGATACTGCAGGATTTTCTAAATATAATTTGTCCCCTATTTGTATTTTAAATTCCAAAGTGCCATCATCTTCAGTATAGGCTGTTTCTAATGTATTGGGGTCTGTAAAATCCTCTAATTCTACACTGGTGATTTTCACTTTGTTCTCAGCATTTGTTATTGATAAGGTAGGGTAGTGGTGTGCCTGTGGTTGAAGCCAATATTTGATCTTGATTGGTCTCAATGTGCCCCCAACAAAAAACTGGTAATAAAATTGTGCAGGGGACAGCATATATATTTTGCCACCTGGTGTAAATGGAGAATCATATTCTTTGTTGGGGATGCTGTACAATTCAAGAATTACTGAATGTTTTGGATTCTCGATTATGCCTGTTATTTCTTTTTCTGCTGTAAGCAATCTGCTTGTTACAGATTCAAGGTGCTCATTGATGGTCCTAACAACATCATCATGGCCTGGCTTGATTTTTATGTCCACAACAAGTTTCTTGTATTGTTGCACAATATCTTGAAGCTGGGTGGCAAAAACAGACAGAGCATTTGCTTGATTGGATTCCATGGTTCCTAGCTGCTGCTTGATATTAGCTACAATTTGTTGCAAATTTTCAACAACTGCCAATTTTGAATTTTGAGCAGTAAGATCATGGACCTGTCTTCTGATATCCTCAAACAGGGCATGCAGTTCATTAATATGTTGATTGGTTGGTAGAGTGGCCACTGTCTGAGTGAGTTGTTTGATCTCTGCTTGGATATTCTTGATATCTTCTGATTTCAATATCCTATTCACAGCTCTCTTAATATTTTTAAGTTCCTGTGATGTGGGAAGATTTGATACTGTATTCTGCAAAGATTCAAGTGCCAATTTCACATTATTTAATTCAGATGCATCAGCCACATTTTGCATAGCATTTTGGAGCAGGGCTATATCTGCCTGAGAGGGTGTGGATTGTTGTAAAATTTCAAGTTTTGTTTGGATATCATCGATCAAGTGATGAAAATGAGATAGTTCAGATTCAGTGTTGAGGTTTTCAAGCTTTGTGATTTGTTGCTGGACACTGTGAAGAGTATCTACAATCCCAGGCAGGCGAGTTTCTTGTACATTTGCCAAATCACTTTGCACTGCTGCTATGGTACCTTCAAGATGGGTTATGGTACTTTGAATTTTTCCAAAATCTTCATATGTTTCGAGTTGCAGCTTAATGTTGGCTACACTCCGAGTTATTGCATTCAAAGCATCAGAAGATGGCAAATTGTTCATAAAATTTTCAAGTGTCTCAATTTTTTCTTTAACCTCGGCTATGGCATTGTTCAAGGGGTCCAGATTAGGTATCTGGAGTGATTGAATCTGTTCTTTTAGAGTGGAAATGACTAGATCAAAATCTTCTTGTGATTTTATGCTTTTGACAATTGTTTGGAGCTGTGCCTGAACATTATTTATCTGCTCTTCCAATTGTTGTTTCAATTGCTCGGAGTTGGTGGCCTGGGTCTTAAATTTGGCTTGAAGAGCTGCTACAGCCTCTTCTAAACTTTGAAAATTATCCAATGTGGCCAAATCAGTATATTTCTGAAGCAACAATTTGAGTTCTGAGTCAATTTTAAGAAGAGGGTCCATGCATTGTGATTGTAAATTTGTAATTTCTAATTGAAGACTGGCATTGAGTGTGGTTTGTAAAGCTTGTAAATCACTTCTTAATTTCTTGACTCTGACATCAAGCATAAGAATCTCATCACTGTGATCTTCATGTCTTGTATGGCCAAATATATCATTAGGCATTTTGTTTTAGTGGTTATTTATTATAGAGTATCTGATTCTTAATTCTATAAAAAAGGGTATAAGCTTGTCATAAGATCCAGGGACCTCAATATATAAGCAGTCACCAGCAGAAACAGTATATACAGTGCCAGAAATCATGTTTGAGTGCTTAATTCTATAAATATTTCTCCCTACTGAAATCTTGACATCACCCTCAGGGGTTGTAATAAATTGCAATTGCCCACCTACTGGTAATTGGTAATGATTTAAATTATTGTTAAATATGTACAATGTTTTGCCTGTTTCTTCATCATTATCTGTAAGTATGCTGTTCAGATGAATAATTAACAAGCCACTCAGTTTAGACAGCATATCAGGAGAGGGTTGTGGTGTGGGCAGGTCCATAATAGCCTGTTTTTTGAACCCAAATAAGTTCATAGGCATGTTTATTTATTTCAAATCATGCTCTGTAATTGGGCATTGATTCCCACTTTTCAAATCACAATGCCCCCAAGGTAAAGTATGTATGTCACATGATAAAATGCATCTCTTGTCATCATGTGGGTCCAGGGCCACTTTTCTTACAATATTTGAAGTCAACAAGTGATCCTCACTCTGAATTCTATTTTCTGATGTTCTGATTGAACTCTGTGATTTGATGCAATTTTTATAATCTTCAAATACAAGATCTTTTTCTACAGTAACTCTGCCAACTCCCTTGGCCTTTTTGACAACAGCACTACATGTTTTAAAACTGTATACCTTGGCACTTAACCCAGCAAATTCCACAATAACATCACCAAGTGTCTCATCTTTTAACTTGCCAGGCACCTTTTTGTTGTGGTGGTGTTGAATCTTTGTATGTTCACTGGTATCAAAATATTGAAACAATTCAGGCTGTAACATATCTTGATAAACATCTTCTGTTTGAATATCAAGAATAAAACTATCCGTGTCCATGTACAATAATTTTACACGATCACCATAAAAAGGTTTCAACACATCATAATACAATATTAACATATGTAATTTGGACAATTCCAATATCACAGCCCCTACATAAATAGGTTTATCAAACTTGATCTTTGTTTTCATCATGTTGAAAAGTGCCATGTGCTCATCATAAATTCTTCTGTAATTGAAGTTGGGCTTTGCAACCAATTTTTTGCTCCGGCTGGGGTCAGTAATTATTTTAACATCGGTATGTTTTCTGACATTTTCAATTGTTTTGCCATACACTGAATTCACCATCAATTTAAACAAGCCCTTATCAAATTCGCTCTTTGCAGATGTTCGAAGCTCTGTGTTTGTGTCAATGTATGGTTTCAACCATCTTGAGTGCCTGAACCTTAAGACTTTGCCAACTTTGGTCACTTGGACACCATGTTTCATCAGGAACTGTAGGTTTTTGTAATATGTGACATATCCTTGTTTCGGTTCCAGTGTCATCATGAGCTTCTTCTGTTTAGAGCCAGGTGAGCACTTAACCTCGGGAATTGGGGACAGATCAGAAAATTTGTTGTGTAAATTATCTGGAATTGTCAGATCAACCTCTAAGAAGAGGCCATATTCACTGTCATCAAAATTCTTAAGATTCTCAATATTGAAATCTTCAACCCACTCAAGCTCTGCATATGGCAGTTTTTGCATCATGGCATGACCATAGAGGTTGTTGGCATCCACATAAAGTATATAATTTGATGGCCGTGCTGGATCATAATCAGGAATATACTTGTTATTTGCTCTGGCATATCTCTGGGAACATTGCACCATCCCTCCTCTTATGCATTCCTCCATAAACAGATACATATCTTGATCGTGGATCAGATCCAATTGCATTTTGGTGTTGAAAAACGTTGCGGCCCATGCTAGGCCCGGGGCACTGAAAAAATACACTGGGTCCAGTCCATAATTTTGCATGGAAGATTTTCTGAATGCTTGCAATATATCAGCTAAGAGAGTAACATCAAGTTTCAAATAAGCCATGTGATAATCACCAAATGTCTGGCATTTTAAATTTTTCCACATCAATTTGGCATGGTGATAATCCTCATCAGTGATTCCAGATCCTCTGATTTTGCTGTAAAATGCTTGTTGTGGTGGCAGGGAACACTCATCAAATTTAGAAAAATCTGTAACATAGTCATATGGGTATACACCCTTCCGCCTAATTAATTTCAGGTCCTGATTTGGAAACAATGCACGTGTGATTTTCAAGTCATCATCAGATAATTGAGAGGCCAGTGTAGCCAGGCTAGCAGGTAAAAATCTGTAAGAATCAAGAAATCTTAATTGAAAAGAAACACCATGAACTTTAATTATTTTGCTAATAGATATATATTTTTCATCATTTTCAGCTAAAATATTTAAATTCTGCTTGTCAAACCCCTCGTATCTGATCAGATGATGGAAATCATAATTGGATGCTCCATGGCAAAATATGGGGACAAATCTTGGTCTCTTGATCTGAATATTACAGCTATTACACAGGGCCTGTTTATATCGACCATCTGTATGAGAATGGTGATGAACCTTGATATTTGTATCTGAAAATTCACAATCACATACCGGGCATTTTTCTGCATTGTTGAAATCTTCAATCTGTTTCTCTGTTAAAGGCAACATAGGTTTTGATATTAATAAGATGTTAGATGCTATGTCACGGCACACATTTTCTATTATATGTACAAATATTTTGATGGCATTTGGTCCCTTGTATGAATATTCTTTAATAACAACACCATCCCGTATAACCACACAACAAAAGCTGGAAGGCTCATGTTGCTGGTACGGTGTAATTGATGATTCTTCTGGATCTGGGCTACAGAATGCAAGAGGTTTGAGGTTCGATTCGAAATCACAGACAATATATGCTGGGTGTTCCAACAAGGCTTCAAACTTTTTGAATTTGCAATTTTCACTTGGATTGGGCATCACCATATGAACAGGTTTATGGTTCCCACAGTATTTCAGATGCTCAATTAACTTGTTTTTAGCAATTTCTGCATTTTTTTCAGGAACCCCCTTCACCATTTTTCTACCATCAAATACAGTCAAACATCTTCTGCACAACTTGAATATTCTATGAGTTTTGTCTAGTTGTGTTCTCACTAAAGCTTCAAGATTATGTATCAGAGTGTAATGGTATGTACCATCCCCTTCAATTAGGAGCAGATCAATCGGAATTGCAGATTCATCATCAAGTGTACTGATTCTGAGAGGTGCTATCGGGCAATTGCCAGTGGAACAAATAAATACATTAATAGATAATTGTTTGCCATTGATGTGCCTAGCCCTTTTTTCAAATTTATCAATATTCTGAACTGACATTGGATATTCTAAACCCTCCATTACATCATCAAAATCATGTTCATGCTGTTTGTAATAAGTTATTCTCTCAGGATTTCTTAAAACTGGATACAAAGCAGCTAATATACACCACAGAAAACATTTCTGGTCGGCATTTTTTATATTGACCACGGCTCTTTTGTTTTTGATATTGGCTGGTAATGGCAGATATGTAGATCCTTGTAATGGGCTGAATTCAGAAATATTAACATAGAGCTTGTGTGATGAACCGCATAGGCTCCATCCGGACTCTTTTGCCGCAAATTCAGAGTGTTTGATGTTCAGTTGATTTATCAAATTGCCTATTATTGTGTCTGAATTTGCATTTGAATATACAGGTATAGTTTCTGTTATGTGGGGATGTGTAAATTTTGTGCCGTTTGGCTTCTTATATTGTACAAACAATTTGAGGGAGAGCTTATAAGAGCCATTTTGTGCATTTAGAATTGCCTGGAGATCAGGTTTTTTACTGTTCAAGAAATTCTCAATGCCACATCTTGGCTCTGATACAAACTGGTGATCTGTTAATTGACCGTTAAAACTGCTACAGATAGGTTCATGGCGTGGCTGTTTTGCTGCTCTGGCATTAAGAGGTGCTTCGTGCTTTCTTTTCAGACCAGATGTAGATGGTTGAGAGGGCAATGTTGATGACTGTACAGAGCAAGTATCTTTATGTTTATATGTGAAATATTCCATGTTATATTTTCTATTGCATTTGGGGCAAATTATTGTGGGAGTTTTGTATTTGTCTGGATTACAAATTTTTTTATGCTTGGACCAATTAGAGCTGGATATATTCTTATTGCATTGGTCGCAATATTTTTGATTCGGCATTTTTGCTGTTGTTTATTATATACAATTTCCTGGGCTTCAATTCAAAACTTTATACTGAATAAAAAATATCTGTTGGGTTCAGCACTGTGATTTGTATGTGTATATGTATATATGTGTGTATACACTTAATATTTTTGGCTTTGGTATTTATATAAAATTTCCTGGGTTTTAAATGTAATCTCTATGGATTAATATTATTAATATTAATCTTATGACAGGTTGTAAAGCCAATAGCTTACAAGTGGAAAATCATTCACACTGACCCAGCGCAAATGCCTGCACGAACATGCATGTATAGAATGGCAATGACCTTGTTATGTATAACAGGCTGGGACAAATATAAGCTTGACTCTAAATACGAGTGGATTACAACAAATATCAGATTTTATATTGTTCAATATGAATTTAAACCTGTAAGTATGAGAAGTACTGTATCAACACATCTGTTCTCCTCAGTCAGTCTCACATAACTGGCTGATGCAATATTCGGGAATTTCTGTAAATACTGAGGAAAAAAATCAATACTACCGTCTCGGGAATTGCGCACACTCACACCGAGGGGAAACATGCAAACACGGAGCAATTCTAGAGGTAGGCTCTGCATATTGCGTTGTTTTAATATTAGATAAGCAAATTGAATAGTATCCAATTAAACTTAAACCTGAAGTAAATATGTATAGGTAGGTATATAGACAAACTGATGCAATTTTGTAAATCTGCTTGAGGGGGGTTTGATATTTTCCGAATTATAAAATTCTTGGGTTAGGCAGGTGCTACACTTAAACAAATGGACATGTTGAGCAAGTTTTAAGTATAGCAAAGCTGCTAGAGAGAGGTTCGTACTTTCTGAAAAATTCCCGAGGGCATTTTTTACAAAAATCTTGAATTATAAGAGCTCCATACTTGAGCAAAAAAACTCATATGGGCATGTTGAGCAGTTTTAAGTATGGTCAAAGCTGCTGGAGAGAGGTTCGTACTTTCTCGCACTGTCCGTAGCAGGCAAACCGGAAGTAAACCGGAAGTGAACCGGAAGTGGACCGGAAGTGGACCGGAAGTGGACCGGAAGTGGACCGGAAGTGGACCGGAAGTAGACCGGAAGTAAACCGGAAGTGAACCGGAAGTAAACCGGAAGTAAATATGTGTGGGTGGGTGTGGGTGGGTGTAGGTGTGTATAGGTGGGTGCTCTTCCTTTCTCAGGGGAGCTCTTCCTTTCTGAGGGAGGCTCGTACTTTCTGAGGGAGGCTCGTACTTTCTGAAAAATTCCCGAGGGCATTTTTTACAAAAATCTTGAATTATAAGAGCTCCACACTTGAGCAAAAAGCTCATGTAGGCATGTTGAGCAAGTTTTAAGTATAGCAAATCTGCTGGAGAGGGGTTCGTACTTTCTTGAGTTTATAATAGTACAAATACTACTACTTCGGTGTAATAGTTTTTTTTTCTTTGACAATATCTGTTGAAATAGCAGAGATCAGGAAGACAGAAGCAAACGTAAAATGAGAATTTTCATAGAATTGGTTCGCAAATGTTGTTCAGATTTCTCTGTTTCTCGCGCATTTTCAGATGTATTTTCTCTTCTTTCCTTTTCAGTACGTAATTTGTGAACCCAAAACCTGTTTCCTGATAAATTTCCCTGACGTAAACAACACAGCTCCTACGATACAAAGGCCATCGGGGAAGAATGGCAGAAGAGGGTGCCAGCCAAGGGAACGGCAAAGGCTCTGGGGTGGAGAGTGCGACCGATGGACTCTTTCCAGAAGGAGCTTACCCTTGCCACGGAATAACCGCGCCTGAGAAGCAGTGTTTCCTTCCCCTCCCGTCAAGGGTTTTAAAGGGAGCCGGTGGAATCTCACCCTGACGTCACCAGATTCCACCAGCTGGAGAAAAAGCCTCACGGACATTCCGCGGCAAACGGTTGAAAACATTCGCGCGCTGGAAGCAAAGAAATATGTGACTCAAAGATTGGTTCGGAAGAATATTGCGAAGAAATAAAAAAAACTTTTTTAAAAATTATAGACGGGTCATCTCCGATTACCTAGGTGACCCAGAGTATACGCCGCTGGTGTCAGCCCTCCCAATTTTTTCGTTTTTTTCACCTCACCGTGAATCTAGAGGGCGACAGGAGTTCGGACAAACAGCAGACATCATTAGGCCTTTTTTATAATATTAAGGACTGTTTGCGCTCAAGTGACAGGGAGTTGGAAATCAGCTCCCAGAACGGAAAGCGACGCCGTAGATTTGTAGCGGGCGTAATCTATGCTCTTTTCAAAAGCCAGCCTGAACCAGGAGTGTGCTTCCTATCTCTTGGCTGCGGAGGACTAGAGGGAGAGGGAAAAAGTGACATACAGCTCCCTTAGGATCGAGGGGAATCCCACTCTAATACCCAATTATCGACAACCCAGGCTGATATCACGCGTTCAGACTTTCAATTGTCAGTTTTATGGGCCGCCTCCTCAGAGCTTTTTTGTGTTCCGAAGCCTCAACGCATCGGTTTTAAACTGGAAAGCAGATGGCTACCACAATGAATTTACGAGGCTGTGTAGTCTTTCAGGGTTTATCTGGACTCCGCCAGGGTAAGCAAACGTGGGGGGGATAATGGCGAAGACTGACGAGTGCTTTTATTGCAGTTAAAGAAGTGCGAGATTTATCACACCGAAAGTAACGATTGGTATCTGTTGAAGAAGAGTCGCACAGTGGGGAATCCAAATATTCGAAGTGAGACTCGGTTGTTGCTAATGGATTCTTGTTCTTATCTCATGGAAAGGGTTGAGTTTATACTTCGGTGGCTCAAAGAATATCGCTTCTTTGATAAGTGAAGCAAGATGGCAGATAAACGCATGAATGCGAACCATGGAATCAAACCTACTCAAGATCAAGGCAGGTGGGAAGTTTTGTGTGCAAGGGCTTGTCACAGATATCTATTGTAAGATTGGCAATGTCAGGCATAGCTCTGGTGGTGTTGGTAATATAGCAGTGATTCGTATTCTGAATCTAGTGGTGACGTCGTTACCTTGTAATCAAGAGGTCCCGGGTTCGATACCCGGTGGAGGCACATTGCACAGTGGTTCAAACCCCACTTTAAACTGTAGGTCCAGTCCCTGTTATCCTATCTGTGCGTGGGCTTAAAACAATAAAGCAATCGTATTCCGAATCAAACAGAAGGGATTTATGGGATTACAGATAATATAATAATTCCTTGACTCTGACTTATGAGCGTCGTCAGAATTTTTGGTAGGGGGTCCTGTCATTGTTATAAAATTAAGTAATAGATAGTAGCAGGGGTAGAAAAATACAGGGCGTCCAATCGCCATGGCGTCTGAATTTTCAAAACGAGTTCTATGTTTTTTGGTAATAATTTGAGTTCACTTAGGGAAATTTCCATTATCTACTTTTTTAAGTAACGAGTACAGTTTCTTCAATGTTGTGTGTTTTCTGTATCACGAGTATCATTAAATGAGAATAATAAACATGCCATTATAGTTTTTTTCACTGTTGCTAGCCGAATTTTAACATCTGCAAGATATGGTAGAGTCGGTTATACTATACTAGCTGATTACCCGGCGTTGTCGGGGTATTTATTTATCCCAATCTTGTATTAGACAGGAAAATAATGAATTCTAACTATAGTGTAAAATGTAACTAATTTTATTTCTCGTGAATGTCACCAATTAGCTTAGCGACTCCGAAAACTATGGATTCGACACTAATCTAGGTCATTTTTGGCATTTTATTTTTCACCCCCTCTCACCCCCATGCCGATAGGTGATGAACTTGGAGTTGAACGGCATTGGGAGTGTCACTATTCATCTTAGCGACCCCGAAATTTATGGATTACACACTAATGTCGGTCGTTTTCAATTTTTGTCACAGCAACACAAAGTCATATCAGCCTGAATGTTAGACAACCAGAGAAACATTATCGTTGTGCGGGATGCAGTCACGGCTGTCCGTCTTTGCGGAATTTAATGTCGGTCGTTTTCGATTATTTTTACATGTCACCCATTCCCACCCCACCCGGGTGCCAGGGGTGTCTTGCCCCACAGTATTTCTTTCCAGATTGCAAGAGATATATATGTGTACCAAGTTTGGTTGAAATTTCTCCAGCCGTTCGAGAGTTATGCTGGAACAAATACACACACACACACATCCTTTTATATAATATATATATATATATGAAATAAAATATAGATAGAATTAGAATGCATTGCACAGTTGAATTCATGGCTTTCTCAGTCCGTAATATAAAGAAATGCTAGAGAAAATGAGAAAAAGAGGCTGACACATGAATTGTTAAAAATTTCTACCCCGGGTAGTAGTACTAATTATTTTAAACAAAGAAACATATGATTATTTTGTTCCTTGAGACGAACACACACAAATTTCTACTCGATGAGTATATGAGCAAGGTATGGAAACTCTTAAAAGATTATCAGTTTTTTCTTCTTTTTTTAACATTGCACTTTGTCATTGCAGGAGGTGTACTGTGGCAAGGAGTCCATTTGCACGGTGGATGGCCTCCACTTCAATTCAATGTACAACGCGAGGGTGAGAGCCTTCAACAGCACCGGGGAAGGGGAATACAGCGAATGCATAGGGTTGCAAACAGCTGAAGGTAAGTTGCAAGTTTGTGTAGCATTGTTACTGGAATTTTAACATGTAACAAAATACTATGTAACACGCCAGCCAAGTCGTTTTCGAAAGTTGCTTTCCTTTTGGAAAAAACACACACACACCACACACTCAAATTCTGGAAACATACAATTATTTTAGAGCATCCAATTGAATGTTCGTGTAGTTATATTTTTCGCTGTTGTGTAAACATTTGTGATTTCGTAGCACATTAAGCACATTTTCTATCACAGATATGTAGACAACATCCCAGTTGGTTAAAGAATTTTCTTTTAAACAAAGTAGCATACAACGCTTCTTTCATAATGCTTATTCGTTGTGTTGCAGCGATTAACCTCAGTTCAGAACTTGAGAGTGTTCTTTAACATGCTGCCGTACAGTGCTGAAAGAAATGTACAATGATGTGATGTCTACAGAAGGGTTGCCAGAAAATAAAGCGAAAACAAAAATTTCCTTCTGACAGTAAAGTGGAAGTGTTATACATTAAACAAGAGAAAAGAGGTATACAGTAGCACTGTTTTAAAACGAACCAAGGCAACCGAGGTGTATATATATGTGTCAGCCAAGGGAGCCCGTAAGAGGGGGGACTCTCGGGTGCACTTGCCCCTCCCCCGAGATTTCTGGAAAAGAGTTAATTCGAAAGGTGGAATTGTAGCGATATTTTATAAGAAAACATATTGTTTACTGTGACTTACAGGTCGTAAGTTACAACAACAACAACTGCTACTACTACTGCAACTGCTGCTGCTGCTGCTGCTACTACTACTACTATTATTATTATTTACAGTACCCTTCGACACGTAAAAACATACCATTAAAGACAGTATAGATTAAGTGGTCTCTGACTCTGATTAATATCTATGCATTGTGAAAAACTACAAATTGTCAAAGAATGGTTCACCAACAAAGTTGATTGATTGATTTGGTGTTTTAGGTCCACTTTATGCACAGTAAGGCTAATCGGGACTGGACCTACAGTTTAAAGTGGGATCCGAACCACTATGTGCCTCCACCGGATCAACAAAGTGACATATGTTTCTTGAAAGAAAGAAAGCGAATCCAGTTTCTATCTAAATAAATAGTAGATTCGAGTCTGAACTTGTATACAACGCCAAAGTATTTGCAATTCAATTTGAATTTTGTAAAGTAGTAGTAACTAATAATAATAATAATAATAATAATTAAAAAAGTTTCTATGGCTCTGTCCCCCTGAGAAAAAATCCTGCGTGCGCCCTTGGTGTCAGCAGTCCCAACAGCCATCGCAGTCGCCAAGGAAAAGGCGAATCGAGAAGACAAGTCTGTCTGAACGGACCAACTCATGTCCACTAGAAAATTCCTCGGTCACAGTCCGGGTGCATGGCGTGTCCCTTGTTCCGTTTTGGTCCTAACGACCTGCCGATGATTATCGAGAGACATATGACGTGTGAAATGCTACCCCGGAGTAGGCTGCGGTTATCAGTCTCGTGAGGGCAAGATTCATTATGTGAAGATGACTCACGCTACCACATCGAGAGGCACGAAACCGTCAGGGCGATTACGCATTCCCCGTGACTGAACAGTTCCCCACCCCCTTTATTGGTAGTGCGCGCTTGTGAAGCAGTTCTAGTCGAGATGTATTTAAGTGTTTTTAGAATTAACAGGCAGGTCTTGGCGTTGTTACGCAGTCGACCTCCGCGACGGAGTGATTATCATAGCGCGCTGTGACGCCAGGGGCCTTGGGTTCGAATCCCGTCCCGGTCATCTGTGTTCTTTGCGAATGTCCCTTCATCAATCATCCTCATCGACGCGATTAGCCAGAAGTGGCAGAAAAGCGAAGTAAAATAAATAAATTTTCGCAATTATAATTTTACCACTTTGGTTTATACCGAGATCTTTGCTGCTTTCATTTGAAAATTTTTATTTCAAATTTCGGGAGGGGCTGTAGCACTATCAGCTCCCCCCTTCGTAATCCAGTGGTTGTAGAGAACAGTCGAAATTGCATGAATCATGTACTAACACAAGACGCACGCGGGAAATTCGGCTAGAATCACATCACTCTGCTGTTTACATTCTAGTGGACAAAGTACGATTTTCTGATTTTCCGTCGAAACGTCTTTACTTTTACTGTTTTGTACGGAATTTGAGATTGTTTATGTTAAAGATTCGATAAAGATCGGGAACACACGCTGTTGTTTTGGAGTCGTGACCTCGTCGCTGAATAACCTGTCACTTGCCTTGCTTGTCGTGAATTGGATGAAAAGGAATGGAGAAGGTAAACAAGTTAGAGGACATACAAACACACAAATTTCAATTCTGTGTTGTGTTGAAGTTCTTCGTCGCGCCCTTAGACTTAGAAAATTTTGCATAAAACCTCCCCTCCTTGTTCTATCATAACCATAGTGAGGCTTACATGGATCCTCTGCGAGCTGGCGGGGATGCTCCTGTGGTTTAACATGGTGATAGAGTTCATTTCTTACTTATTTGCTGAATTGTCAATTGTTTCTTTTGTTATATTTTCCTTTTCTCCCGCTTACTTCTTCATTCTTTATCTTTTCTTTCTCTCCCGACCCGGGCATTGGCGTTCTTTGTGAATATCCCTGCATCAGTATCATCACCACTCGTTCTTATCTTCGCGATTAGCCAAATGTGGAAGAAAAGCGACGCCAAATAACAAAACTAAAATTACTTTCTTTCTCTCAACCTTGTTTTGTTTGTCTGTTTCTCTCTCTTTTATTTGTTTTTCTATCTTTTGTCTGTCTCTGTTTTTTGATCTCTCCCTCTTGCGTTCCTTTGACTTCTCTTGCATTCTTTGGTTCTCCCTGTTTCGCACCTTACTTCAGTTTCACTCTTTTTCTCTTTGATATTTCGTTTCATTTCTTTTCACTGTCTCTGTCTTAAAACACAGCTATTTTACAATGACCCATAATCATACCGTCACCATACAATTCAACACACGACCACTTCTACACACAACTTCTTGATTTTCGGTGGCCGTCTGGATAGAACACCAATGTTGCCAGATATGGGAAAGAAAAAGCAATCGCGAGGCCCAAGAATCACTGGTTCTGGCACACGATGTGGCAACGTCCACCATGCAGCGTTGCCTAGTCTCAAGCGTCAACCCTCCCTCCAAAGAGACATTGTATTCCTGATCTTACCAACAAACATTGACACCGTTTTTTGTCACGTACATTACAAATACGGACCACAAAACAAGAACATAAGTTTCGTAAATCTCCGAACACATTCAGCTTGTGACAGGTGAGCAGGTAACAGAACTATGACGCATAATTTCGTGTCCCCAAGTGCAGGCTATTGCTTGAAGGGTGCCAGCATACACGTGCGTGTATAAATAAGACCTCTTGTATTCCAGGACCTGACGTTTGAATATAAATTTCACGAGCGAGGACAAAATAGGGGTTGCCGTAGCACTATCAAAGGAAGGAAGTCGGACACAATGTTATTTTCCTTTGTCACGAAAACAGCCCTGACGATATCACCCCTCCCTAAACATGTCCATTTGTGACAGTTGCAAAAACTTCTGTCTGGTCTATTGATCGTGCACAATGGATGCAATGAACTTTATTTTCTTGTAAACAGCACTGATAATCCACAGGACCTAAGCGCATGCGCACATCCATTTTGACTGTCGTTTTTTTTTTTTTTTAAAGGCAGTCGGGGTAGTGTGCGTGTTCTCTCTTCTTGTACAACTTGCTTCAGAACTCTTTTTTTTCTGTATTCTTGAGCTTCCAAAAATACATCATGCATGATACCTGCAATTTTACCCCTTCCACATCTGTGCAACATGCTAATGAAATTTTGCACGTCTCCCCTCGGCAAATTACAGCCGTAATTTACATTTAATTGCAGTATTTTTTTCTGTAAAGCTACCTGAACTCACATGGAAGCTGGCCTTTCTTTCGTGCATTCAGAAACTCGATCTTCCTGCTTTACCCCAAGTTGAGGGGGATAACTTCGGAAGTTCTCGCCAGTTCTCTGCCACACTGTTGCCAAATGTATACATTATGTTACCAATGGAAGCTTCACAAGAATCAGTTATAGTGGTTATGAAATTCAAAGTAATAAATGCAATGAAGTGGTTGAATAGTCTTGTGTCGTACTATACATCAAGTGATAATTAATTCTACATAAGTTGCAGTGCGCTTGAATTTTGGGTGTTTTATTCTAATTCAATCATTTTTTGTTGTAATTGTAATGTAGCTGCATGATGTAATAGACTATACCTTCGTAGGTATTTGGTATATTTACAAGTTAATGGTAATTTTGTTAACCTCCTGGGACCAGAGGAATTATGTAATGAGTAATTTTAATGATTTTGCAAACTTAACGGTTAGTTCTGCCGACCTACGTGGCAGAGTGGTTAGCACAATGTGCTACAACGCCAGAGGTCCTGGGTTCGAATACCAGGCTGGGTATGGGTATATTGTATGTAGAGTACCCATTCATCAATTTCATATCATCACTCATCTCATTGTTGCAATTAGCCAAAGTGGCAGAAAAGCTACGCTAAATATAAAAAACCAAATCAAGCCAAATAGTCCTGCATGCCTCTCCCCCAAAGTTATGTTCCAAGTTAAGCCAATGACTACAACCCCTCTCCCCATACAAATACCAACATGAGTGCACCAGTATCTCTATCCACACTCTCCCTAAAGATTCTCCCAGATTTCTGTGCCCTCTCAAAAATGTCTTTACAACCCCGAGTTTCAGAATTCTGGATAAATACCTAAATATGCAATTAAGAAATGTGTACATGGATTTATATATATACCACCCAAATGTAAAATCAACTGATGGTGTGAAATTTAATCTACCTTTTGTATAAATAATTGTTTGCTTTTTAAAATAGGATTGTTTTCATTTTTTTTATTCATCCATAGAACTAATATGAAACATTTTTATTTCAGTTGCATGGTTTACATTTGATCCACAACTTTCTCCACCCGAACTGCATTTCTCTAATGACAACAACACGGTTGTTTGTGAAGGATACGAACATCGTGTGGCACTAGGAAGTGTAGGATTCTCCCGCGGTGTGCATTATTGGGAATTTTCAATAGATCGCTATGATAGTGACACTGATCCAAGTTTTGGAGTAGCACGCCTTGATGCCAACAAGGAAGAGATGCTAGGTAAGCATTTATATATATTTAAAAAAAAGTCCTAACACAAAACATTGAAATGGTTGAATGCGAATTGCTGATGGAAATGTTAGTGATTTTAAAGCTGTGGTTTTCTTCGTAACCAACTGATTGACTTGGTTGCTTTATTTGAAAGTAATGAAGTGTCCACAACATGTTCATTTTGCCCTTAATATGTAGGGTTTTTAAGAACCTGACCTTGTGGTGAAACTGTAGTATCATTTGGATTTATTGGACTGGTTCCCAGATTTAAGATATTTATTTATTTATCACCTGTAACAGAACTCTGGCTCCAATTACAGTAGGTGTACACAGTGCTCGAAGTGAGGCGGGATGCAGGGGGATGGTATCCCCCTCAGCTAGCAAACTTTTTGCAAGGCATCCCCCCAGCTGTAACATTGCTCTATGTTAACACATAGGAGCATCCCCCACCCCCCCCAGCTAGACCGAAGCCTCGCCAAAACATCCCCCAGCTAGCAGTTTTCATTTCAGGTGTTGGGTGTACATATAGTCGAAAACAATTTAAAAATCACAATTATAACAATACAATACAAGAGGAGAAGGAGAAAAAAAACGTAACTACACTAATAATTGCGTAAAGAATAAGAGTACAAATTTTGTGCAGTTCATAAATCTAATAAATTATATTTGCAGGGGTATTGCTCTAAGCAAAGCAAAATGTCTGGTGCCACTGTTACCTGTACAGTCGAAAGTGCAAACTTCTGATCTGTTTGGTCTTGCTCACTTTCGCTTGGCTTTGGTGCTTTGTGGCATTCACGCCTTGCAAACTAACATTTCAGCATTGAAGTTTGCACCACTGACTATGTTTTTGTTGAAATATTATTTTCAGCATAGACGATGATCCCCACAGATAAAATTGCGGAGTTTGACTGTGGATAACATGAAAAAAGATTGTTGCCTATATATACGACGAACAGTAGATTTCAATAGCAAATTTCCAAGTTTAAGTTCTGCCATCGCTGTAGGATTAGGCAACACACAACGTTATGCAAGATAGTGCGTATTTCAGGATATAGGTGTCCCATTTTCATTGCCGGTGACTGTACCCAATCAGCATTTTTAAGGATTTGTAAACTATTTTAAGTTTTTTTTGGACCTACTTCAGGATTTTTAGAACCTAACTTAGAAATTTTAGGACCTATTTTAGGATTTTTAGATCCTATTTTAGGGTTTTTAGAGTCTTATTTTAGGAACCTGCAAGCACACTTTTTAGAACCTAAAATTCCGAGGTCTAATTATCACTCCACACTGCATCCCTGTTGTGCACATTTATTTCACAGCATTCCATTAAATTTTGTAGAGATTGAGCGAGAAGTACATATGTTGTAAGACGATTCTCTATATTTTGTTTGTTTCTTCCAGGGAAAGATGACAAGGGCTGGAGCATGTACATTGACCGACAGCGATCCTGGTTCATGCATGCTAGTGTTCACGAACAACGCTGCGAAGGGGGCATTCAACCTCGATCAACGGTGGGAGTATTATTGGACCTTGAAAGACACCAGCTTAGTTTTTATGTCAATGAAGAGCCACAGGTAATTTTATGCTCTAAATGTGTAATAATTTTTTGTACTTTAATTATAGGATAGTTCCTATGGCCGTATTTAGAGGGGGGGTTTCTAGGGTTCAACCCCCCCCCCCCCCCCCGAAACTTCTGACATGTTGGATTAATGGATGTTTAGAGTCCAAAATCTGTAACAAATTTTCAATTTTTTTTCGAAGCTTCACGAAAATACAAGCAGACAATATTGAAACGATCGAGTTAGAATTATCATACATTTGGAATTCTGAAACTTGAGTGAAACAGAGTTTATTCCCGGCATCGCAGCCCACCCGCAACTCCTCCGTTTTCACTTCTGCTGTCCTCTTTCCAGTGTTGTTCCTGCGTCACAAGGAATATAGACTGAAGATTCCCTTATGATTGTCCCAAAATTCCCTTTACAGCTTTTAAATTTCCCGTCCGATAAAGTCGAAAATAAATCCCCCTTGATAGGAGTTCAAACCTAGTACCTCCAGTTTCATAGCGCATTACGTTCGCTATTGAGGTTACAATCCATGCACCAGGTTAAGCTTTTAAAGAGAATAACTGGTTCCACACTTTTCAAAATTCCAAAAATTTAATTTTAAAGTTAAACAACAAAAAACTTGATGACTAAAATTTCCATCTAACTTTTAAAGTTTTTTCTTGAAGGTATCTAAAGTTTAATGACGAAGTAAAATAATTGTGCATTTCAGTACACACTGTATGAAATGTAAAAAAAAACAAAAATAAACTTATGCTGGATATTCACTCATCTGCTGGATTGAGTAAGCCCCCCTCAAGGATATAACAATAATATAATAATAATAATAATTATTATTATTATTATTATGGAATAAAATTGTTTTATTATTATGAAATTTTAATTGTTATTGTACAATTATTATTATTATTATTTATATTATTCAAATTTCTGGCGACGCCCTGAGAACAATTATGAATGACCCCCCCCCCGAAAATTTTTCTTACCTACGGCCATGATAGTTCCTTGCTTGGTGTAGTGGTTTGTAATGTGTTACTAAGCCAGAAGTACTGATCAAATTCAAATGTATCTTTCTCTGTGCTTGTTCTTCGTTACTCTAAATGCATTCACCTCACTGTCATCAATAGAAAATGATGTAACATGAGTCAACTATTAATTTCTCTAGGTGCTCACTTTACACTTCTCGCTTAATACCAAAAATTCTCGTATTTTTGTCATCTTTCACATAAATTGCAATAGAAAATTCTGAAAATTTTTCAGAATTTTTAATGTGTGGCATTGGTGTTCCATGGGTAGTGGTGTAGTACAGTTCAAATGTCCGGCAGATATGTATCACTTCCAAATGCTATGTACGAGGGTCATTTGAAAAGTTCTTAGAATGACAAAGAATAAAATACAGTTACCTGCTGAATTTGGTTTTTCTTTTTTCTACATAATCTGCCTTGAGAGCAATTCACTTCATCCAGCAATGTTCCAGCGCCATGACCCCATCAAGAAATGCAGATTCCTCAAAGCTTGCAAAATAGTCCTTCACTGCTGCTATCACGTCTTCATCTGATGAAAATCGCTTACCACCAAGGAATTTTTTAAGCTGTGGGAAGAGATGAAAGTCTGAGGGTAGCAGTTCAGGCAAATAAGGGGGTGTGGCAGCAAATCATACGTCAATTTGTTGATTTTTTGCCATTGCAACAACACACGTGTGTGGACTGGCATTGTCCTGATGCATGTTGATTTTCTTCTTCAATCCTGGTCTGTTCGCATGAATATTTGTGTTCAGTTGATAGAGAAGGTTAGCATAGTACTGTCCATTGATGGTGGATCCAGTTTGGAGATAATATTTCAAAAGGATGTCCTTCGCATCCCCAAAAATCGACGCCATGATTTTTCCTGCTGATTTGACATACTTCACCTTCTTTGGTGGTGGTGAATCATGATGCTTCCACTTTTTGATTGTTTTTTTGTCTCTGGCGTCTAGTAGTGTATCTGTTGTGATGAATCTGCGCACAAATTCGGTTTTGTACTTCTTAAAACAGACCAGACATTCATTGGTCACTCGCATCTTCATTCACTTCTGATCGACTGTCAACAGATGCAGCACCCATCTTGCAGACATTTTTCTCATCCCCAATTGTTCCGCCAAAATATGAAACACCCATTCACCTGAGATACCCATAGCTTTAGCAGTTTCACACTCTTTCAGACAACCGTCCTCCAACACCATATCATGAACCTTTTCAATAATTTCTGCCGTTGTTTCTGATTTTGGCCTTCCCCTATGTGAGTCATCTTCTAAGCTCTCACGACCATGTTTAAACTTGGTAGTTCACTCTGGGACAGTGGCAAATGAAGGAGCAGAGTCCCCTAAAGAGTCCTTCATATCGCCATGAATTTCAGTCACCTTCATTTACTTTTTCACGAAGTACTTAATCACTGCATGGTGCTCAATCTTCTCCATTTTGCACTACACTCACACCTGCTCTGCTGTTCCTACCTCTCGATGCCAAACAAAGGAAGGCACTTCGATGATACTGTGAATGTGTTCCCTTGAAGGGTGGTGGATACCACTGGCATGCATAGTTCCGAACTACTACGGACATTTGTCAGTTATTCTTATAACTTTTCAAACGACCCTCGTAGATGTAGTCATTGATACCTGGTGGTGGTGACGATGACTATAATGATGATGATTACGCTTATGGTTATTATAAAATAACAATTATAAACTAATGATAATAAAAATGGAATAAAATGTGTTTACTATTATTATTATAATTGTGTACTTTGGGAGACATTTCTACTCAATCCACCAGAGTGTATATTCAGAACAGTTATTTTTTATTATTTTCCCTTGCACTGCATACTGTTAGTGTACTGAAATGCATGCTTATTCCATTTTGTTATTAACTTTTACACTCCTCTTTGTAGAAAGGCTTTAAAAGTAATGGAGTCATTTTAGTCTTATGGTTTATGTTCTGTGATCTCTCACATAAAACTCAAATTTTTGGAATTTTGGAGACTGTGAACCCATTTATTATTTGGTATAAATGGTATAATATGAATATATTAACTGGTTTCTGTAGTTTACACTCATTTTTTTTTCTTCCAACTTAACGCATTTATACGTCATTATTCTGTTTGAATACATACTAACTAATCTGTTTTTCTCTTATTAAGAATAAAAATAAACTTTTTGATCTTTTGTATCTTGAAATGAAGGGTGCAAATTTCCAGGGAGGGGTATGGGGTAATGGACTTGTTCAACCTCCCTCCCGACACCCATGCATGTATCTTGTACTTGTCCACCTTCTTCATTGTCTCCAACACACACACACATATATAGACGTATGGTTTATTCTCCCTACTTACAACATTCGAATCCATATCAACCATTCACAATGCCTTAAGTCTCTTAATTGGACTACTGTCACACTATTTAGCATAAAGCTAGCCTGTTCCTTCAGTTTACCTTGGACATAGTTCTTTTACAGTAAAAAAAAGTATAAAAAAACTTACGTGAGTGAGTATAATGGTTGCAGACGACGTTTCGCGAAGCTATGCTCCGCTTCTTCAGGTCTCTTTTCAGTACATAAAGTACTTCGTCATATATGAAGAAGCAGAGCATAGCTTCGCGAAACATCGTCTGCAACCATTATACTCACTCACGTAAGTTTTTTTATACTTTTTTTTACTGTAAAAGAATCTTATTTACTGAGTAAACTCACAGATTTCCAAAATGTAAATTGGACAGAGTTCCCACAGACCTGGAAAAACCTGGAAATCTCAGGGAATTTGAAAAAAATTCTCGGGGGAAATCTCAGGGAAAATCACGTAATTGATCAATGAGTCACATAGAAGTCCTAGAGGGCTAGAATGTGCTCCTACCTGCTGATTTTCTTCACGCAAGCTGCTTTGAAGACATAGGCTTGTAACATATGTTTATTTTCCATTACAGATTAATTGATATGTGTCCATTTGTAAATTTCTGTTTCTCAAAAGTGTGAAAATATTTGTTCTATATGTGGTATGTTTGGAATGTTATTTTGTGCATTGCAATTGAATGATTGATTGAGTTAGTGTTTTAAGTCCACTTTATGCACAGTAAGGCTAATTGGGACTGGACCTACAGTTTAAAGTGGGATCCGAACCACTATGTGCCTCCACTGGGTATTGAACTTGGGACCCCTTGATTACAAGAAGGCGACGCTACCACTGCACTTGTGCATTGCATTACGGTTTTAATGGAAAAATAATTCAGACAAATATCTGTAACCGTACTTATATGTGCACAGGGATTCTTCACTTAGTTTGATTTCAGAAAGTGAACTGATATGAAGTATTTCCCAGTACTGACAAACAACTGAAATAAAATTTACTGATTCTGATAACTGAGCCAATGCAAAATTGCAAATGATTCTTGCGGAACATTCATTCACCTCCTCAATTAATGTGTGTAACCAGGTGATTCAATATAATTTACTTTAATAATGAACTGCTTATTTAGACATTTACTTCACAAACCGTGACATACAAATTGTATTCTTTTATACATAAAAGTAATAAAAAATGTCTAAAATTATCAGTAATATTACTGATACACAGATATGCCCATATAGGGTTACCAGATCGCTGTAAGGAAAATGTAGGACAGACTGTCCCAAAATGTAGGACATTAAGTCAAAATGTAGGACGCAACACATTCTCAATAAATACATATTTCTATAGAACACGTTAAAAAGTAGTTGAAAAATGACACTTTTCCGTTTTTCAAAAATGAGTTCTCAATGATTTTTTTAATGTAAAATTTCAAAACTCGCAATCATATAATCAATGCATCTCTTACTACATGATTTAAGTTGTACTTCTCATAGGAGACAATTTTTATCAAAATTTCAGGTGTAGTCAAACTATAATTATGTTAGTTGAAATTATAGGGACCAGTACCAAACATTTTACAGACTTTATGAAAAAATAATTTCTCTCCTGAGTCTGTTGTGCTGATGGTAATGAAAGTACTCTCTCAACATTTGAATTATGACCTGTAATGGCAAACAAATATTCAGCAATTACTGTAATTTAAAATGGTTTCATCTTGGGTAGTTTTTAGTTCAATAACAGGGTGTCTACCAAAATAATACATCCAGAAATCTTGACTTTTTCTGGACTTTTCTAGATACTACTTAGGTAAAGTTAGAAACTAGTAATTAAGAAAATAAATATTTATTTAATGAAATCCCAACCAAAGGGCCAGTTTAGATGAAAACTGAAGCTGATTTAAGAAGAGAATTAGATCTGCTATTTCGTATTAATGCATCCTGAACTGTGTTTGGCAGACAAGCGAGGCTTTAGCGTCTGGACTCACAGCCAGTATAATCTTATGTGGGGTTTGTATCGGTTGTCCTTATATGTTTATGACTATCCATTCATCCATCTTATCTTACCATCATTCATCCATTTTATCTTATCATCATTCATCCTCATCTTCGCGATTAGCCAATGGGACAGAAAAAAGTGAAGTAAAATAAACTAAATCAACCAGTCAATAGCAAAAATTCTTGACCACAAGAATAATGTATTGCCTTTTTACTGACTTCTTGACCTACTTGTTGATATATATTTTCTTTTTCTTGACTTCGATGACTTTCTTGACTGGCAGACACTCTGATTAACTTTGTTCTCTATACCCCTGCTTTACAATCAAATTATATTGAATATTTAATAAGAATGGGCAACACCTTGTTCCATCAGTATAAACCCTAAGGCAAGAAATTCGCTCAGACATTGAACAGTGACGTTATCAGAAAGTGGTCCCAAGACTTCGTTCATCAATTGCTTCCGTTTTCCCGTTTGTTTAATAGCAGGACAAACTTTATTCTTTTTGTGCAATGACTGAATCAAAATAAATTTCACTATTGAGTTTGAAAGCGCAGTCCATAGACTTGTAATTTGCATGATTTTTTTTCTGTTACGTATTTTCCTAATTAATATTATGTGACGCTCAAAATGTAGGACATTTATGATATTTTTTAAATTCCTCCCGGACGCCGGACATAAGGTTAAAATGTAGGACATGTCCGGGAAAATCCGGACGTCTGGTAACCCTATGCCCATACCAATAGAGTAACAATTAGTTTGCTTCTGCTGGGTCGAGCTTGCATGCTCTCCTACCTCTATGTACGGCCCGTACGTAGCTGGTACTATTGACCGAAAGGGAAATATTCTTGCATGGTAATGGCCAAGGAAACATACGAATGCCTCTGGTCGGAAAGGACCGAAGTCTACGTGTTGCTGTGACGTCATTTGATCACTTGACTATCGCAAGCATTGAATAAAGCATGCTCGTTATGCCATCTGTTATTGAAAGTACGTAACCGTAATATTGAGGAGACCTGTGCGTTTTCATTTTGTTGCATATTTTGTAAAACAAAAGCAGAAAAATATGAAGGAGGATAGTAGTTCGTCGGATTATATTCCAGAAGAAGAGGAGAGTGACTGTAGTTACTCTGAATATTCAGATATATCCGATGTGGAAGACGAGGCAAAGTCTGTCTGAGATTGGACATACATGAACGATCCTTTCGGTGATGCACGTGAGAATCCGTGTTATAAGTTTGAAAATGACTATGATTTTCATCCTGCTGCCGTGGCCGAAGAACTGTCAACACCTGGCAAAAGTTTTAAAGCATTTCTTTCGACTGTTGTAAAATATTTGTGTGCATGGACTAACAAGAGAGCCGACATGGAGTACACTAAATCGGATCATCCGATATTGAGTTTTTCCAATATAATTTGGATTTTCACATTTGTTCTTGTGTTTACTTGTTTTTCAACACCCCTTTACATGTGTCTGGTGGTGGACTGAATAATATTAATTCTAATCATTTGAGGGCCTCCCGATGGTGCAGTGACAGTGTCGTCGCCTTGTAATCAAGGGATCCCGAGTTCGATACCTGGTGGAGGCACATGGCACAGTGGTTCGGATCCCACTTTAAACTGTAGATCCAGTCCCGATTAGCCTTACTGTGCACAAAGTGGACTTAAAACACCAAATCAATCACAAATCTAATCATTTGAATACAAAAAATTATGGAATTAGCAACCAATGTGATATATGATTTGTTTGCACTATTGCTGGGTGTTGCCTAATCCTCTCTGCATAGCATGGTCGTGGGATTCTGCTCTCTATTTACAGGCTGGGATTCAAGAGGTTAACTCTGCTTCGAATCTGACACAGCCGTCTCACACATTGCCATTCGCTGCAAGGGCTGGACCCTCTGCTGTGCCCTGTAATGTTGTATTAAGTGGGCACATTCTTCTCGCATGTGCTGATTTTAATTTCCATGTTGGGAGATGATGACAGTGTTTTTATCTTTTTTTGAGAAGAGCGAGCCTTTTACACTGTTTCTGAGGACGTTTTGAGACTATCTTTACCTTTTTTAAATTTCGTGTTTGTCCTGTGGAAGTCCCTTTACAACTTGCATTTTTAACCTTTCTCCAAGGTCTCAAAACTCCTTTTTTAATATTTTAATTTAAAGTTGAGGGTTTTTAGATAAAGGGACTTTCCCCGTATACTTAGAAGGGTGCAAAATGGCCACAAAGGCCGAAGCACCCAAAAGTTTTAAATCAATTAATCAGCTAGTCCATCTCATCTCTAATAATAAAAATAAGAAAAAGAAGGTGGTGGTGATATGGCTATGAGAGGAAATGGAGGCTATTGTAAAAAAATAAACATTACTACACTGTGTATTGACTACTCTGGAAAATAATTGAAGATTCTGGAAAACTCAGGGGAAATACATTTCAAGTTCACGTGCTTGGAGGAGTCCCTGAAACACAATTTACCCCTCCCTGCTGACATCCATAGGTACAAGAGACAATTATTTAAATAATCCACCCCTTGCCAAATTATTATTTTTCAATTATTGGTATTATTTTGTAAAATATAAATTAGTGATTACATTACTAGCTTGTTTTGAAATAGAAAATTAAAATTCAGAACAAAATTACAAAACTGTTTAAGAAAAAGTTGATATGAGATCGACATGAGGTTTGAGATGGTAGGTTTTCTTGTATGACTTATTCGATTCTTTGTTTAAAAAGAAAGTATACATATTGAAAATTAGGAATATGCATTTCATTGTATAGTTAAACCTCGTTAATCCAGACCCTGATCAGCCGGACTCTCTTAATCCAGACAGAAAAAAAAGCAGCAGAATGCAAGGTTTTAAATGTGGGTAGAAGTCAACAAGAGAACTTCCCAAAGAAAAGGCAGTCAACCACTGATGAAATTCTGTTTCCCGTAGACTTTGTACTGTACTGTATAGTGTGTCAACTTATCCCCCGCCCCCCATTAGACCGGATATGCGAGGTTTTTCTTATATCTGCATTTGGGTCTCCCCAATGGCGCAGTACTAGCGTCGTCTCCTTGTAATCAAGGGGTCCCGGGTTCGTTACCCGGTGGAGGCTCATAGTGGTTCGGATCCCACTTTGAACTGTAGGTCCAGTCCCGATTAGCCTTACTGTGCATAAAGTGGACTTAAAGCACCAAATCAATCAATCAATCTATCTATCTTATAGCTGTGATAACCTATCGTTGCACAGTTGGGAAACTCCTGAGGTTGGCATTCCTGAGATAAACGATTCAATTCTGCGCATTGCTTGTTGTGCCTAAACATCGAAAAGAATAAATTTAGTTTGATTTACATGTATTCTATTTTTCTAAATTTAAAGTGTAAGCTCCAATGATAAATATGTCCCCATGTTTCAGAGCTTCTTTGATATACTTTGAGAGCAGTACTTCAGTATATAATATTTGCACCTCTTTTCTTTTGCAGGGCCCCATTGCATTCCAAGACTTATACGGGGTGTTCTACCCAGCAGTGAGTCTTAACAGAGGAGTGACCGTCACGCTGCACACAGCTTTGGACCCACCCACGGACCACGAAAGCGAAGGAGACGAGAGCTGAGATGCAAGCAGCACGACCCGCAGCAACATTTTAACCGTTTCTCACCCTGCCAAATAATAAAAATCTTTTCCGTCATTCCCAGGAAGCAGACTGGCTGAAATCCCAGCTTCCTCGAGTGACCAGCCATCCATACAATTTGTCCTATGCCATTATTTAAAGAATTCAGTGTTTTATCGAGAACTCTTGTGTGTTGCAAGATTGGGAAATTTCATGTCGGGAGACAAATAGTCGGGACAGTTTGTAATTGTTATGCAAACGTCACATCTAACAGTGACTAAAAGAATTTATTTTTTAGTGATTAGATTGTATCTCAGTGTGCATGCTTATCATTATTTCGTGTTTCTTCTGAGGCGGTAGAAAGGCAAGGATGGTCCATCACGAAGGCACTCTAATCCTAGTGCCTTACGCATTGGCATTGAGAGTGAATTGAGTGGATTCTATTTCACAAAAATAAATATCTAGAGAGTGTGTCTTTCCCAGTGTTGGTGCATAGAGTTTATTTGTACATATCTAAATAAGATCTAAATAGAGTAATCAATTTTGTATCAACATCTAAACACTATCAGATAAATGAGCTTATATTTCTTCTGCCGATGAAATCCCATTCCAAACTGAAACAGCAGATTTCTATTTTGTAAAAAAAGAAATTCAATAATTGTCAGTTTCTTGTTTGTCACCCCATTTTTTTTACAGTGCACTCGTTGTATTGTTTTATACATATTAATTTACTTTGTTCATGTTATGTGTAAGTGGATTTTTGTGTGAGTTATTAGAAATGTGTTTGCCTTTTATTCACCTAAATTTGAAAGCTGTAGATTAACTGCAACATAGAGAATCTGTCTATAATATGAAATAAAGTATGTTCTGAATGTACCTCGTGTGCTTTATTAAACAACTGTGTGTATTCTTATTTCATTTTACATGTATGTTTACGTAAGAGAAAAGCCAGATTGATGATATGGGTAATGATTGATTGATTTGGTTTATTTTACTTTGCTTTTCTGCAGCTATGGCTAATCACAAGGATGAAGATGAGTGATGATATGATGAAATTGATGAAGGGACACTCACAAAGAAAACCCAGGCAGGGATTCGAACCCAGGACACCTGGCATCGATATGGGTAATGAAAATAACAGTGAGAAGGCTAAATCAATGATGCTATTGTGATGAAGAAGATGAACAAGCTGGAATTGTTTACGAGGCCAAAGTCCTGCATGGGCTATTGCAAAAATGAGCAGGTGTAAGTTCATATTCATACACACAAATAGCGTATGTGGCATAAGTATAAGGTTCACCCAAATTAAAGTGTATTAACAATGTAGTTTAAATACACAGAGCTTGTGTTTGTGCTGGTAGATGGCATTGTATGTCAGGATGCAAGCCACAATCATCGGAGTGTGCTCTTGTGCATGTGCTGAAGCAAGTTGACTGTACAGTCCCCCCCCTTGAAAATGAAAGTCAACCAAAAATTATATATTTTTGACATATAATTTCATTTCAGCTACTATAATATGCGTTAATTATTGCATGAATATGATAAATTCAAATTTAAGCAATGTTTTTTTGAGGGAACAACACTATTTTTGGGGAAAATGTGCCTTGTTTGCCCTCCCCCCCCACTGAAAAAATACCTTCTTTGCCCCTCCCTGGGAAAAATCCTGTGGACTTACATCAATTTTTGGTGGCAGAAGGTGCTATACTGATCATGGGCCCAACTGACAGCTGACCTACTTTTTCCTACATACCTCCACTTGTCCACCAATTGTCTTCAGGGGTGTGTGTCTCGACTAGTGTAACATTGCTCTCCTGTTGTTGCCAAGTGTTTGTCTGTTTTTGTCAGTTGTTTTTATTAGCTTCTTTGTTTTGTGTACTAATTTTCCATGCTTTATGTATTGTTGTACAACTTTTATCCAGTACCGACGCTGATCAACTTTATGTCCCCCATTTTGCAGTATGTTCAGACATGTACCCAACTCTCATTTGATTTGTCCCACCAGCAACTTTCGGAACTTTGTGTCGATGTCAGTGGAAGAGAATTCAACTGATCGACGATTCGTTGTTTCCCAACTGCTAGCTGGAAATGCGATCAGTATATTGGAGCCAAAATTTATCGTTGTAAGAATGATGTATATGGGAATGAGATTATGATGTACGAAAATGCATGCCCGCATATGGTAGTAGTGCACCAAGATTTGCTGTGGTGCTTCTGCTTGGAGGTCCTCAACCACCCAACCCCCTCCCAATAGTCCCGACTTGTCTTCCTGCTATTATCACATCTTTAGAACACTAAGAATAAGCTTTAAATAGCTGCTAATATGCTGAAGTCTGTGACACCGTTGAAGACTGTTTCCTCAGCCAACCAAGGATGTTCTTACCTCACGGTATCCACAATCTAGTAACATGCTGAGCCAATTGCTTGAACTTACAAGGTGACTATGTGCAGTGGATATCTAATGGATTTATCACCATTATTTCCTGTATGTTCATATATTCCAACCAATAAACTATGCTGGGAGAAAAGACAAGAGTCTCAAAAAGATGACACAGATATGGAGAAGAGAATAAATAGTCCCAAGAGATTTAGTCGTAGGAATGAATAGTGCAGAGGATGCACGCATACGTACCACTGAAGTGAGGGGTAACTTTATTTCTTGAATTATTGGAAAATTATTGGATGTAATCTTCAAGAAATAAACCTACCCATCACTTTCGCGGTATGTATGTATGTCATATCATCATCTGCACTATTCACACCCATGGCATAACACACTGTGCTAACCACTCCACAACGGAGGTTGGCAAATTATTTTGTTGAGAAAAGGAAACCATGAGTCAGCTGTGCGGGTGCAGTTTTGGAGTTGAACCCACAGTACATCTCCTAATCATGGTGAAGTCATTGTACAGATACTCCAAAAAGTTTGTCTTCAAGAAACAGACATGCACAGATCATACTCTCACAGAAGCTCCAGCAGAACACACTGTCCTCCCTGCTTTCTTTCTTTAACCCTGTGTTGGTCGCACATGGTCTCTAGTTTCGGGTGTGTGGTTTTAGATTCTCTTTTCAACACCCTCCCTCTGTCTATCTGTATTTCTAATCTTCCTCTTTTGCACCATGATTTTTTTTTCAGTGTCGGTAAGATATTCCAGCTGCTAGGGAGGATTCATTGAAGCCCCTTGCTGTCTGAATCCAGGTGTACCTAGTTTTTACTGAAAATCCGGTCTGCCGTTCCGTGCCCAACTAACAAAGAGTGCCTTTTTATAATTTTATAGAATTTAAATTTTATAGTTTTATAGAAGCTCAATTGTAGAAAGAAAGGATCTAATCGTAATAATTGAAGATTTGATGTTTTAGACCATTAATTTAGCGTATTTTAAAAACCTGGTCTCTGGCACTGTGTGCGAGCATCAACGTAACTTTTATCATGCGACACATGAAGTGTAGCCTTCTGGGCTTCAAGTTTGAAACTGATTCGTGGCATATCCATTCTTATCTTTGTATCACAATGATAAAAGCTGGAAATAGAGACAATGAATTAAAAAAAAAGAGATACATTATCAAAATTACTCATTCATGTGTTCAGACATTTTTCTCCAAAGGTGTAAACACTTCAGGTAAATAAAAGTAAAGAATGGTGTGATGGTGTGATGTTAGGCAAGAAAGGAAGATGCAACTAATTCTGTCATTGTCTCCGTCTCATTAGTTTCTGAAGTGCTTGGAAAATTTAAATGATGCATTGAGTGAAACTGGGAGTGGACCGAGCTTTGGTTACATCATTTGATGCAGTGTGGCTGTTGCTGTTTGCACAGTTAAGAAATGACATCTAGAGCCGCACCTGAAATATATCATGTATATTTAAGTAGCTTATCTTGTCTTCTTCTAGATAGATATATTGGTGAAAAGGAAGAGAGGACAACAAATTGAAACTGCTTGGCAACAGAAGAAGTGTGCAGCAGGGGTATTCTGCCACAAAAGAAGTGATGTAAGTGAGAATGTGCACGAAAGAATGTGAAAAAGAAGGCAAAATAAATAGCTTATGGAAACATTTGGAAAATAATGGCTATGAGAAGGAGGATAGACTGGACATAAACAGAAGAAGGAAGAAAAGTGGCAGGGGAGTACTGGAAGAGAAAGAGAAAGAGAGGAGGTTTGGAATAAGGAATATGGGGAAGACCACAGAAAAGATATGCAAAGTGCTTAGGAAAGCGGGCATTAAAACTTACAGGAAGGGAGGGAGAAGCATCTTAAAAATATGGAACAAGAAAAAGGAAAACAGAGAAGAGGAAGAGGAAGGGATTATCTACAAAGTGAAATGTAAACAATGTCAGAGTGTGTACATAGGAGAAACGAAAAAGAGGCTGAATGACAGGTTGAAACAACATAGGGATGATGTACGACTTAAGAGTGAAAGAAATGCTATATTTAAAACACGAGAGAAACATGACATGACATAGAGTGAGATGAGGCTAAGCAGATAGGAAGGGAGAAGAGAGTACTAGTGAGAAAATGGAAGGAGGCCAAGGAAATAGAGAAGAAAGGTGAAGAAGACACAATGAACTGGAATGGGGGACTGAAGATAAACAAAGAATGGAAGAAGATGTTAGAAAGATTGAAAAGGACAAGAGCGAAAGAGGAGGGGAAAAGGAAGAGGAATGAAGAAAGAAAGGAAAAAGAGAGTGAGATAAAGAGTCCAACCACTTTCCAGATGAAAGGAAATGTTAGCTAAATCGCCTGTCAGTGAGAGTACAGTTTTGACACCACCTGCTGGAATGTTCCAAAAACAACTTTCTAATAATCTTGTGTCTGGAGGGGAGTGATTTTTGTGTATATATATCTTCCTGTTTTGTACCTTGTTTCATTTTTACTTGGTACAGAGTCTGAAGAAGATCTTGCTAGAAGGTTGAAACGTTACGTTTAGTTTATGTTTTAAAATAAAACAAATTTCTGCCTTGGTCAGCATATTGAGTTTTTCATTAATGATAATGTCCAAATGTTGGTGATGTGGTGAAGTAAAGTCGAATGTCAGAGGCGTATATTCGGGGCTATCTAGGCTATCTGCGAAGCGCAGACTCGGGGAATAATATACAGAAAAAAATATATATCAAAAAATGTGCATAAATTTTTTTATTTCAATAAGAAGATGAACCTATTTCTTAGAAGTTGGAAACATTGCCCGCTTTCTTTGAATTCGCGAGACAGTTGGCCCAGCTGGCGGGCAACTCAACGGGGGTGACGGGTAAGCTTGACAGGGCTCCGATCAATGTTGCAAACCAATTTTTCCAACCATGTAATTTCCCCAGGATCGGGGAATTGTGGAGTCAAACTGTTACAGGAGAGAGAACAGGGTTGCATATAGCGGGGAAAAAACCCTCTGAACTTTCTCAACAATCTGGGTCAATGTTGCAAACCAATTTTTCCCAGCACGTAATCTTCCCAGGAATGGGGAAATTTGAAGTTAAATTATCACGGGCAAGGGGAAAAGTGTCATGTGGCAGGGACAAGAACATAATTGAAGGCTTGCAGGAGGAGTTGAAAAAGAGGTCGTTGACCTTCAAACAACTAGAGATACAGTGGGGAGTAGAAAATTGTTGGCTGAGCGGGAATGGTTTACCAAAATGACAAGGACCAGTTCTAGTCTAGATCGCGTCGAGTGGTCTTGGTGCGTGAAATTTATTTCGAGGCAGCGTGTGAATACAGTAGTGAGTGGATTGTATTTTTGTGAATGATATGTGCTGTGTGTTGTGTAGTGAACTGAAATGAGGGGCATAATTAACAAGCTCTCTTTTCGGCTTACGAATTACTATAAGCTCCAAATCGTTGTGGATTTTTCTTGTATGTCCACTTTATGAACAGATAAGCTAATGGGGATCGGACCTACAGTTAAAGTGGTATCTAAACCACCATGCATCGAACCCGGGACCCCTTAGTTTCAAGGCAACAACGTTATTACTGCGCCAACAAGGAGTATCCGAACTTAAAATCTTGAAAATAGGTAGGTTGAAATTTTATTTTTATTCTCTTATATTCATTCATTCATTGTTTTCTGCCTAATTGGCAGGTTTTTCACTGCAATCTCCAGCTTTCCCTATTCTCCGCCTTACGCTTCATAATAGCATACGACCCAGTTAATTTAATATCATCCATAAGCTGATATCTCTTTCTTCCACGGACTTTTCCTCCTTCAACCATTCCCTCCAAGGCATCCCTTAGCAGGCAGTTCCTTCTTAGACAGTGTCCTAACCAGTTTCTTTTCCTCTTCTTGATGGTCTCCAGTATTGATCTTTTTTTCACCAACTCTTTTCAGTACGGCTTCGTTTCTTACCTTGTCCGTCCATTTTACACGCTCCTTTTTTCGCCATGTCCACATTTCAAAAGCTTCGAGTCGTTTCTCTTCATTTCTTCTCAACGTCCAGGTTTCTGCACCATATAGTGCTACACTCCACACAAAACATTTCACTAATCTCTTCCTTAGACCTATGTCCATGGGTCCACAAAAAAACATTTTTTCTTCTATTGAAAGCTTCTTTTGCTATTGCGATACTCATTTTCACTTCTTGTTTGCAACTCATGTCACTGCTTATAGTGCATCCGAGGTACTTGAAGCTATCCACTTGCTGGATTCTTTCACTGTTTGCTCTCACATTAATATTCCTTGGTTTCCGTCCTATAACCATTGCCTTTGTCTTCTTTACATTAATATTCATCCCATACTGCTCACAGCTGCTGTTTAACTCTTCTAACATACTATTTATGGTTATTTCATCCTCGGCGAATAATGCCATGTCATCAGCAAATCTTATGCAGTTTATTCTTCTTCCTCCCAATTTGACACCTCCTGTTCCCTGGAAACAATTTTTCACTATATCTTCTAAATAGACATTAAACAAAGTAGGCGATAGGCAGCATCCTTGTCGTACTGCTCTTCCAATTTCACAGCCTTCTGTCATTTCGTCTCCTGTTCTCACTTTAACTCGTTGATTCATATATAAGTTGCTTAGAAGTCTCCTCTCTTTCCAATCTACCCGAATTTTCTTCAGAATTTCTGAGAGTTTAACCCAATTCACTCTATCAAAGGCTTTCTCCAGGTCTACAAATACTACAAACACCTCCTTTCCTTTCTCTAAATATATTTCCCCAATGGTCCTCAGTAAACCAATTGCATCCCTTGTACCTCTCCCTTTCCTTAAACCAAACTGTTCTTCCTCTAACTCGCCACTGACCTTCGAGTATAGGCGTCTGTTCAGAATTCTTAGAAGAATTTTTGCCGAGTGAGATATCAAGCTGATTGTCCTGTACTCAGAACATTTTCTGGCATTGCTTTTCTTCTGCAGAGGTACCAAAACAGTCTCCGTGAAATCTTGTGGCCAATCCCCTTTCTCATAGATTTCATTGCATAAGTGCAGTATTTCTCTTTTTCCATCTCCCAGGCATTTGATAAGTTCAACAGGAATTTCATCAGTGCCCGTTGCTTTCCCATTCCTCATTTCTTTGAGTGCTTGCTCAAATTCTTCATTCAGGATATAGTATCCTTTCTCATCATCAGGCACGTCGTCTTCATTTTCTACATTCAGACTGTCTGGGCGATTCTCTTTCTGGTAGAGCTCTTCAACGTACTTTCCCCACACATTCGATATTCCTTTTCTGTCTGTGATTTCACATCCTTCCTCGTCTTCTATCATCCACATTGTTTTCCATTTCTTCTTTTGGAAGCCCAAGCAGTTTACTTCACGATACATCAAGTCATACCTTCCTCTTTTTTCCAGTTCTTCAATTTCTTCACATTTTTGTTTCATCCATTGTTGTTTTGCCCTGTCAGTTTATCTTCTTAGCTGGTTATTCAGTATCCTGTAATTATGTCTTCCCTCTTCTGTATTTACATTCTTCCATTTTCTCCGTTCCTTCATTTTTTCCAGCGTACTTTCAGTAATCCATGGTTTCTTTGCACTTTTCCTTTCCCTGTAGCCTATTGTTTCATCCGCTGCCTTCTGTAAGCAGCTTTTTATTCCATCCCACATCTCATCCTTATTGTTACAACTAGCTTTAAACTTAGTATAGTTTCCTTGGAAATGTTCTGCAAATTTTTGTCTTTCTTCTTCTTCCCTTAGCTTCTCTAAGTGGGGTTTCTTGCTCACCTGGTTTTGTGTTATATTCTTCAATGTAAGATTGATTTCTCCTATTAGCAAGATGTGGTCTGAATTAATGTCAGCTCCTGGCAATGTCTTCGCATTTTTCAAACAATTTCGAAATCTTTCTTGTACCAGTATGTAATCTATCTGGTATCTTTTGGAATCTCTTGGACATATCCAGGTGTATCTCCTCCTCTTATGTTGCTTGAACAGTGTGTTTCCAACAATTAGGGAGTTTCTTTTACAGAAATTTACCAGGCTTTCCCCCCTCTCATTTCGCTCACCTAATCCATATCTTCCTACTGTACTTCCATCCTGTCTTTCTCCTACTACAGCATTCCAATCACCCATTACGATAATGCACAATCCCTTTCTCTCTTTTTCCATCAAGTCTTCTATCTTCTCATAGTTTTCCTCCACTTCTTCTTCTGACAACCCACTATGTGGCATATAGGCTACACTTGAATTAACACTAAGTCTTTCTTCTTTCCTTGAAGTTTCACCATTATAATCCTGTCATCCACATAACTCACTGCTTTAACTTTATGTCTCACACGTGGTCCTAGCACTATTCCCACACCATGGTTTCCTTGTTGATCACCTCCAGAATAAAACATCTTGAACTCATCACTCACTATTTCACCATTTTGTTCCCACCTCACTTCTGATATTCCCATAACATCTACTTTGTTTCTTCTCTCATTTCTGCTTTTAAGTTTTCCAGCTTTCCCGACTGTAACAGGGTTCTGACATTCCACGTTCCAATCCTTAACCTTACCTTCTGTTTGCTTCTCTTTTCCCCATCAGTGTCCTTTGTCATAACGTGTCCTTCCCAGACATCCCCCTCCCGGACATCCGAATGGGGGGCTAGTTTACGTCTGGAATATTTTGCCTTGGAATGACTCATCATGATTGCAGTTTTTCTAGGGAAAAGATATATGCGGTAGCTTCCCGTTGCTTTCCGCACACCACTCTCTCTTTCGCATCTTGAAAGATCCCAGGGGGCCCCAACGAGGAGGTGAGGAGAGTGGATTTGGCTAAATGAGCCCTCCGGACTTCACCGAAATTCACTGCACCAAACTTATGGTGTTTGGATATAGGTATATAGGCCTACATAATATTTCACAATATGGGCCTCTCATTTATGCAAGTAAGAATGAAATTCTTGAAATCATTTCCTTACTGACAGTGTATATTTCCATGCTTTATTTATGAGGTATATATTTTTAATCACAGAGTCACATCACTTCAACCCGCCACCCCAAATGAGTTAAAAAAGCAAAAACACCCCCACCATCAAATTTTTGTCCATTCGAACACTATGATATGGTGCGATAGCCCAGGTTCTTAACCCAGTATACGCCACTGTCGAATGTGTATCTTCAATTTTAAAGTATTTTCTAATGGCTCCGTAGCCTCTTTTATCTACGTAAGAAAATTTGTGAGTATACTTCGAAGATATACTATTAAATATACTGTACAATCTCTGGAGAAGTGGGTTATGCATCGAAGGGAATATACCATAAATTGAGGTGGGGATGAGGAGAAAGAAAATGATAGCATTTCTAAAATGTTCAAGGGAATATAATCTGTAGAGCAGTACACGCATCTAAAAGAAAATATGTATTCCCACTTCAATTACACTTCATGCATGTTTTGTAATTGTTAAAACTAGGCTGTAGACTGGTGCAGTAATTTTTATGCGCACGCACAGCATGGCGTGTGAAAATATTCAAATGGAATGAAAATTTAAGTAACTACTCATGAAGCATCGGGAGTACACAAAGTGTGCATTTTTGTGTAATATGTACCCTCCTTAAATGTCAAAACGAATATACTAAGCAGTAGCGAAGCGTGGACTGACGAAGGAGGGAAGCGATTATAGTGAGTTTATATAGTAATTTCTCAATGACAACTTCAACCACCTCCGTAATGTTAGTCAACAAGTATAACACCTTGCAGGGAAGAGAATATTTCAGGATATAGGTGTCCCATTTTTATTGGTGCTGACTGTACATATTTGGTCATACTTCTCTTTCTAGTAATCTACAACGCATGACTGAAAATAATAGTATTTAATATAATAATATAAATATAATACAATACAATAATAATATTTAATATTGACGGAAAATAATAAAGAAAATTGGATCCAATTTTTTTGCAAACTGTAAACAATATCGATTTAATAGGACGCAAATAATTTCACGGGCCGTCACGCCATTCTCTCTTTTAGACCTTTTTTAATGTATATTGTTCAGTGCCCAGGGTCGACTCCCGCCGCCTCCTAGCTGCGGTTCTGAATTTGAGACTGCAAGAACATATTAAGAAATGTATTTTTACTTGCATAAAATTTGAAATCGGGGGGGGCAATTGTCCCTCCCCTGCAGGTGCCTTTGGCTGCCTGGAAGAAATATGCAAGAAATACATAGAAACTAATTCCATCGTGAGTATTGTCGTGCTACTTTTAGATTCTGCCAACCTTGTGTTTTTTTTGTTTTGTTTTTTTTTACTTCAATGTTTGCCCCCTTCCTCCCTCCCTGTGTTTGCGCCACTGTGGCTCCCAGGAGTCGATTTTCACTTTCAGAACTGTTTACAAAAACCAGAGCACCAGCGCAACTGTCATATTCTATATTAGAACTTAGAAGCATTCCATCTCTGTAGTTCAGAGTGTAATTTACATAAAATATTTTACAGCAGATTCAAGATTCAAACTAACTGTATATATTTATTAATTTCCAGTGCATGAGCAATTCATTCTGCAGCCACATAGAGGTGACACAAAAAAATAATAAAGTTTGGGAGTGTTAATAGCAATAAATTTTCAACAGAACAAAGCGGTGCAGTTACATAGGATGTCCCTCTCCCAGTTGTTGCTTGGAACTTTCATCGGTTTGAAAAACCCTTAATTTTTCTTCAAAAGTATAATATTGGTCAATAACGGCGTCAAGATTCGTCTACACTAAATTTCTAAGTGAATGTATTACGAAAGCAACTGCTTCCCTTGCCCCCCCCCCCCGAGCACGCCAATGCCATACGCCTATGTAAATTTGCGCCATTCGACAAAACATTTCCGTGCACGTGGTTTGGTAGGATGTATTTAAAAATTGCTCAATAGGTGGCAGGTCACTTTAAAAATAAATTTATTGCGGTATTTCATTGTAATTATTGTACATTCATAATACATTGTTAAGGAGTTATTTGTGTAAATATATTTTACAAAGGAATTTAAATGTTTTTCTTCATATGAAGTAAAACTCGAGCTCCAACGTACAATGTACTCCAACTTCCTTTAACAAGAGTGTGGAAATATGTGTTTTCAAATGACAGCATAGTACTCTTATCAACAAAGTTAAATATATTAAAACCTTACACCTAAAGTCCTTTCTTTCTAGAATTGTTCCATTTTTCAACTTCAGTAGTGAAGCTTTCTTTCTGGTCGTTCATTTGCGTCAGTCAGCTCATTTGCGTTTGCTTACTAGAAGAGATGTCACCCTCGAAACACATGCCTGAATCTGGATGTGTGTGTGTAATTGTTGATTCAAATCCCCCCCTTCATATTAAGGTGGCGCTTCTGACACGGGACATAAACATTAAAATCTCCATCCAAGAGAAACACATGAATGGACGGTGAAGGCTACTCATCACAATAAATTCTAAACTCCTTGTTGTACAAAGCCTCCATGAGATAATTGTTTAAAGTAAGGTATATCTGATCAGGCACGTATCCAGAGGGGGGCTTAGGGGGCTCGAGCCCTCCCGAAAGTTTTAGGTTTACACTAGATAAAATGAGGTTTTTGGTTTCTAGTGGTGTGAAATAAAATAATGTGACAATAATTATCGAGGCAAGACGGAGAATGTTCCGTAACCCTGTTATTGATAATAGCACGTATCCAAGATGGGGCACAGGGGGCTCGACCCTTTCTTAAGGAAATTTTTCAGTTTACGTTAGATAAAATTAGGTTTTTGGCTTCTTGAATGATGTGAAAATAATGTAAGGAGAGAAATAATTATCGAGGCAAGATGGAGCATGATTTATACACCTGTTATTCTTAATAGCACGTATCCAAGGTGGGGATGAGGTGGCTCGAGCCCCCTCAGGAAATTTTTCAAATTACACTAGATAAAATTAGATTTTTGGCGTTTTGAATAATGTGAAGATAATAAATTATAAATCTGAGAGAAAAAATTATCGAAACAAAACGGAGTGTTTTCTATAACCTTATTATTGTCAATAGCACGTATCCAAGGTGGGAATCAGGAGGCTCGAGCCCCCCTTCAGGATTTTTTTCTGTTTACACTAGATAAAATTAGGATTTTGGCTTCTTGAATAATGTGATGATAATTTGGAAGAAATAATTATCGAGACAAGACGGAGAATGTTCTATAACCCTGTTACTGTTAATAGCACGTATCCAAGGTGGGGTTGATTTGGCTCGAGCCCCCCAGGATTTTTTTTATTTTACACTAGATAAAATTAGGTTTTCTTGCTTTTTTAATAATTTGACGATGATTTAAGGAGATAGACAATTATCGAGGCAAGACGGAGAATGTTCTACAGGGTGGCTCAATAAATCACTTAACACCCTCAGTACAAGGCCACTGCGGCATGGAATGTGAAAATGGCGATGACCAATCATTGGCTGGCCAAGGGGGAACCACATTGACGCCACCCACACGGTCGGCGGCCATCTTGAATTCAACTTCAGAATTTTAAATAAGAAGGGGGTCGTGCGACATATCAAAACGGGCTAGAATTTTACGAGAAATGCAATGGTGAAGGTTTTTTCGACGTATCTTTAACCAGTAAAAAAGTTATGACTGAATTCTTGTACCAATTTGCTCCTTTTCGAGGTGTTAGAAAAATGCCTTAAAATTTGTTTAGCGCATCGGTAATGCATCGAGATCAAAGTGACGTCTAGGGAGAGAAGTTCGCATGCCATTGCACACGATTTTAATCGGATACATCCTTGAATAACTGCGCATTATAAATGGTTGTCGCGAACAATTTACAGTGTGACGCTTCCATTGAATTGAAAGTCCTTCACAGTGACATAACCTACTTCAGCAGTGGGGGAAAAAAGGGGGCTATTACCCCCAACTTTTGTCCCTGCAGTAGAGGTGTGCGGGATCCCAAAAAGTCGGAACCGGGATCGGGGGTAGGGGGGAATTCCCGTCCCGATCCCGACTTCGGAAAATGACTTCCCGACTTTTCGGGATCCCAAGCAGTCGGGAAATACCGAATGGTCATTTTAAAAAGTCGTCAATTCTCGACGTTTTCTGCATTGTAAATGTTTGGTACTTATCGGAAATTGTTAGTTTTTGTACCAGAAGTGCAAAAACAAGCACTTAAGGTGGAAATTACGTGTAGAATTCAAGATTTGAAGAGCTTTGGGAAATTTCGAACATATCCCGTCCCGAAAATTTCTCGACTTTTTCGGGAAATTTAGAATTTTCCCCGTCCCAAATATCGGGATTTAAAGAATTTCCCGTCTCGATCCAAAAAATTATGTCCCGCACACCGCTACCCTGCAGTGTGGTAAAGCTTATCTCCAAAGGTAAATAAACTGTCCTTGCCGTCACTGTACTCATAAAAATTAGTATTTTTTTCTATAACGACTTTAATTATAATTTACTGGGAAAGGGATGACTTTCTTTTGTTTAAAACATATTTAAAACATGTTTAAAACATGTTTTTTTAAACTCATGTTTAAAACTATGTTTAAAACAAAAAACATATTTTAAACAAATAAAACAGTTTGTTTTGTTCTTTTTTTAAAAAAACATAAATTTTGCCAACCCTGGCTCTAGGTGACATCTGCTGTCGATTCGGACGCGGCCATAGAATCCTATTCTATGATATGATCCTTTGGGTGCATGCATTGGTTCCCCGTGTCGGTGGCCGCAAGCAGAGAGTCTGCTGTTTGCAACGGACTTCTGAAGGAGTTTGAGGCCGCCGTAAAAATCTTGTGAAATCTCTTGTGATGGAAACTAAATAAAGCTAAAACATTAAGTACATTAAATAATATTTTAATAGTGCTGCACAACAATGCACGGGGAACTTTACTTTTACCATGCTTTTACTTTACCTGTTCTACATCCTATGATATATTTTAAAGAAATAAATTTTTTCCATTTTTTTAACATTAAATTCTGGAAAGCAGTGATTCACATGGTAATGGACAATTTGCCCACTGTTATCTTTTCCGTCTGCTCTCAGGAAAAAAAGAAGACAAATCCAAGGTTGATATTCTGTGTTTTCCGTTCACAGAATGTCAGCCGGTTGTTCCGGAAACACATTGAATAAGTAATATAACCTGGGCGTTTGGAAATTTTCTGACGTTGTTTAGAGGTTATGACTAATTATTATTATATCCAACTATTTGGAATTAGACCTAAGGTCTTCAGGCTTTGAAATAATAACGGTGCAATTGAAGAACTTTTATTTCACGGGAATATCAAATAGGTAAGATAGAAGTAGGGTGATAGGTCTACCAGAATAATTGAATCGCAAACCACAGTTTATAATTTATAAAAGGTTTTTGCAGAAATAAAAAGTGTAAACCGATATATCCTATATTCGAGGTGAGCATAGTTTATTGCTTTGAAGCCAGTTCTCAATATTTATTTCAAATAAATTGACTGTTATAATTTGTCACATTTGCATGTATTGAAATCTTAAAGTGAAAATTGAATAGCTTGTCACTAGATATAACAGTTCTCGACATATACAGAGATAACAAATTTAGCATACTACAACTTGATACAAGTTTGTAATTTTCTTTTGCAGAGCCCTTGACTAACAGTATCCCCCCAAGAATTCCATGATTCAGGGCACAGATACCACAAATGATCATTAAATTTGATCCCAAAATATGGCCAGCGTATGTACAAAACCTTCCATCTCTGATTACTCGCACCGGTACTACTTTACTATACCAGAAACACTTATCAATGATTTATTTCGCAATTTTTTACATTGCTAACATACTATTCTGCTTTGCGGAACATTTCTTTAGGTGAAATAATGAATTTCTAACGAAAATAATGTCTATTTCTTACATTAACGAGTATTTACTGTTGTTGCATATTTCCCACAAACCATCCACGGGTAGCCCCAAAAACCATTGACATTAGCCCAAAAATTCACGATAGCTCCACGAAACATCACGGGGACGAGGTATGCCTACTAGGTTAGGTTAGGCCTGTTAGGTTAGGTTCCATTAGCACTCCTTTCGTTCAATTTAGCATATACGGACAATACGAGAGCGTATTGTGCTCTCGTGCAGAAAGCAAATGGCGGCAGCAGCAATAGCACGTCGGAAATAGATTTTCGTAGAAAACCACATGCATTCGCATTAAAATGGATCAAAACTTCATTCCCGAACATCAACAACACTACAGAAAATGATTTGCGTAAGTACTTTCTCCTGTAAATTTGAAGTAATCAGTCTCCGGTATAGTAAAGTGTTACCCTTGCACCCTGTTTTATTTGTAAAAAATGCATGTAAATGATTACGCCACCAAACTTACTACTCCTAATCTTAGAACATATGAAGCTGTAGGCGACATCCCATCTGGTTTTGTTTCTGATTGTCGTGCACATTACTATATTCATTTGTGTGAATCACTTGGTGTTCGCTGCTTCAGGTTAAGGTAACAGAAATACATTACTTCACTATAACACATCTCTGTGCTGAAAACAGTAGGAAACATTCGTAAACAACATAATCTGCACAAGTTTTCGGAGCAATTACAGAATACCGGGAGTATCTCTGATTGCTTTCAAATTCAGCATACTCACTAATTTTGGTGTCCTAATCACGAATCTGCAGTTAAAAATTGGCGGTCACGTCTAGAAAATGCGAAATAAGTAGAAATAAGGGGGTCCATGAACGAAGTAAGTCCTCCTCCGTAGCCGAGCGGGTTAAGGCGTTCACTCGTCTTGAGATCGTTCGCTGCGGGACGGCGTAGGTTCGAATCCGGCTCTGGTCGGAATTTATTCGGCCTACGTAACCCACCATCGTGAGGAAATTGGGAAGCTCCGAGTGAGTGAGCGTAACCCGATCGAGAAGACCTGCAACGGCTGGGGGCTCGTCGGGCTGATCCCCCGACACTCCAATACTGGTCTAAGATCTCCACACTACAACAGGTGATGGAGGAACAGTGTGGGAGGGAGACCAGCAGTCGGTAGGTAAGCCAAGGCCCTCACGGGCTGTAGAGCTATGGGTTATTATTATATGAACGAAGTAAACACCGGTGATTTATGAAGGAAACAACAATTTTTTTCAATAATTATGGTTCAAAAACTATGTTTATGAATACCCTGAATTTTAACTATGCTTGCCTAACCTAACCTAATCTTACGTGATTGGTTAGTGCAGCAAGTATGTTTTCCAAATTTACTGAAGATGCCATATTGTTACATGTAAAGCAACGCTCCATGGAACGGATAGCAAACTTCACTTGTTCCATCATCAAACATGGCGACCATTAATATCGACAATCCTAGCGGTAATGTATGCACGGTATTTAGCATTTTCTAGATGTGACGTCCAATTTTTAACTGCAGATTCGTGATTTTGAGGTCAAAATTAGTGAGTATACCAAATTTGAAACCAATCGGAGATACTCCCGGTATTCTGTAATTATACCAAGTTTTCATTTCCTAGCTTTTTTGCTTCTTGCACTTTCTTTTGCATACATTATTTGTTTTTCTGTCGTTTTTCATATCATTGTTTAACTTCCCATTGGGTTACTTATTTCTCACTGTAACACATAATGTGGTTGATAGTATACCATTTTTCACAGTGTGATGTGTTCAATACTGGGATGTGCTGTTTCATGATGCATCACAGATGCAATCAATTATCATGTTGGCTTGTCAGCATACAGGTTGCAAAATGGGCTTATTTTAACACATATAGTGCCAAAACAATGCACTAACTACAAAAATATAGCTGAGAGTTGTTTGTTTTAATCCCCTCTATATGTTTCTGTGGTCCATGGGTGCCATTTTAATGACACCCTGTGCAGTGTGAGCCAATCCATTTTATTGAGTCTCAATCATCAGTACAGAGGGAAGATACAGAAGTAGGTTAGGCATGTAGCATAAGTGTAAAGTTGCTCCCCCTTTTTTTAGTGTTACATTACATTTTTTGCAGTTAAAAAGCTGACCAGGAATTATTCAAAACTCAGACATCTTCCACACTTCAGAAATTTATGAAAACACATCGAAACATTCATTCTGTCAAGAAAAGCTTGAAAAAAAAAATTGAATCTTGAGTGGATGGGTGCTTCAAGGACCCTAAACTGTTTAGGATAATATCAGATTGATAAAGTTATCAAAGTCATACATATTTGGTATTGGTTCCGATTGTTTTATGATTTTTTCAAATTCTCCTGAGCAGGAAGATAATTATCGTAGAATTTTGGCAATGATTGTCACACGACATTTGTACCTTCCTTAACCCTCGGATGCATGTGTGGGGTCATTTTGACCCCACTGCCTGTTTATTTCCTGGTATTATAATAAAATCTAAATAAAAAATTCTGATTTTCTGTGACATCTTACCATGCTACTTCAGCTATAGGAACATATATAAATAAATTTCTTACAATTTATTTTAATTATATTTTTAACGTTTTTTTAACAATACCCCTCCTTTCCATGTGTGGGGTCATTTTGACCCCAGCCTGAGAACAGCAGGAAAACATTCATAAAGTCAAATTGATCCTACGTATTATGTTCAATTATGCCCAAACTAAACGCAATCATCTTAAGGTCAACCACCCACCCTGTCATGAGTCACTGCAAAGTGCGCATGCGCAGATATATTTGGCGTGGATCGAGGAGAAACAAGCCACCAGTTATTGTCTAACGAGGCGGCGTGTGAGTCGGTCGGTATTTCTACAGTTCGTCGTTTAGATTTCATTGTTGCGTACGTAGAGTTGCGGACAGCGTCTGGTAGGTCGTCGTATTGTGTTTGTGACCAGGTACTTTCTTAGTGCTGTTTTGTGCCACTCTAAAAGCGTCTGTGTATTACATTGAAAGTGACACTGACAGTAATGACCACAAGAGGATTAACTCTGAATAAAATTCACGAGCTGCTAGAAGAAGACGATGATGGTGTTGCCAGTTACACGGACAGCTTTAACGAAGAGGATGGAGTTACAGAAGCAGAAGAGGTTCCGGAAGAAAGCAGTAATGTTGAAACAGACATAAGCAGTGAAGACCGTGAAGAGGATGATGCAACAGATGACCCAAGAACCTTTTGGCATGATCTCAAAGAATGGAGTTCAGTGGAAAAACAAGCTGTCAAGCTCTTATCAGACTGCTGCACAGAACATCATACGAAAATCAGCAGGTCTGCCGCAGTCTGTAGTCTTGACGTCACAAAAAGAAAGCTGCGACTTGTTCATTTCCTCAAACATTTTGAAGGAAATTGTGCAGTGCACGAATTTAGAGGGAAGAAGAGTCGCAGTGAAATCTGGTAAAAAGTGGACTGATCTAACATTAGAAGAGCAGGCTTTCATTGGCATCCTCCTTATCGCGGGGACTGAGAGAAGTTGGGATGTTCCTGTTCGTGAGCTTTTTCTCAACAAATTCTCCAACTCGAAGTACAAAGCAACCTTTGGAGTAAATTGTTTCGAAGACATCAGAAGACTGCTCCGATTTGATGACAAACGTACTCGCGCTGCATGTCTGGAGAGTGATCACATGGCTGCATTTATCCTGCATATATCTGGACACTTTGTATCGAAAACTGTCGCAGAATCATGGTACCCGGTGCCTTTGTTACGATTGATGAACAGTTAGTGCCTTTCCGTGGGAGATGCAAGTTCATGCAATACATACCAAGTAAGCCGGCCAAATACGGCATCAAGATCTTCTGGTTGTGCGATGCTGATAACTTTTACGTCAAAGACGGTCTAATCTACTTGGGACGACATCCAGGAGAGCCAGTTCAAAAGAACCTCGCCAGCAATGTCGTGAAGAAACTGTGCTACACACTGCGGAACTCTGGAAGAAATATCACAACTGACCAATTTTTCACAAGTCATGACTTGGCTAACGATCTCCTGTTACAAAATGTAACCATTGTTGGAACAGTAAAGAAAAATAAACGTGAAATCCCACCTGCACTTACCAATATCAAGACAAGACAGCCTTGCACATCACAATTCGCCTTCCGTGGGAAGCTACGGGTCGAAGAAAAACAAGAATGTCATTCTACTCAGCACCATGCATCATGACATTATCGATGGCCAATGGCCCTCTTCTATAATGTAATCAATGTAGGCGTTCTGAATGCATACACATGCTACTTGTCACAGCATTCTGATTACCAATCAGGCGTCAGTCACAGAAGCCATTTGATCCTTATCGAGTTGGCGAATGAGTTGATTCTTCCACACATGCGGGGGAGGTGCCAAAGCTTGAACCTGAAGAAGCCAGTAACCGAGGCAATGAAACTTTGCGGCGTAGTAAGGCAGGCACAGAGACTGGAGGATAGATCTTCAAAGAAAAGAGTAAGATATCAGGTCTGCACAAGACAAGAGGACAGGAAGACGGCGGAACGTTGCAGAAGATGTGGGAAACCTGTGTGCAAGGTCCACAGCAGTGTGATTGTGGTGTGCTCAGAATGCGAGTGAGGTGTATTTAATTGCCATGAGAGGCCGGCACATTCTTCTTTTTATTCCTTTTTTATTATTTTTAAAATTTATTTGTTCTAGTAAAAAGAATATTTAGTGCTGTAATGTGTTATCTCTAAAATACTGTTAATCAGATCAACTGAAGTTCTGATAATTACGAGCGAAGTGTAACTAGCATTAATATGTAGAACAGTGAATTGTCAATACATTGTTAATTTTTTTTTGGGGGGTGGGTTAAATAATAATAATAATAAAAGGGTACTTGTTTCCTATGTTATATTCAGAGAAATTATTGATCAAGAAACCATATTAGCTGAACTATATACTCTGTCGTACTTATTTCAATGCATATTTGCATTGGGGTCAAATTGACCCCACATATGTAAAGTTGTAAAGAAAAGTGACATGCATCCGAGGGTTAAAGTAATGAGCACTGTTTGGATTTCATATATATATATATATATATATATCTTGTGTTGAAAAAAACAACTTAGAAATTTCCTTAATCAAGCATGCATACTTCCCCGGGTCAATGTATTGTCCATTGACAAGCGACTGTATGTGTCGTAGAGTGGTGAGAATTAATGTAGAAGTAAATCAGATCCTTAGTAGAATGCATTTAAGGACTTTATTTTAATGCTAAGAGAACCAGACATGACCTGCCTAACATATCTACGAAAGCATATATTGAACAAAATCTTAAGTAATTGCCAAAACTCCCCAGTATGTGTTAAAAGAAGTAAATTGAAATCGAACCATGTTTATATGGCATTCATATCATGATGAAATTGCAATAAAACAAAAGGAACTTGGGCCTATAATTTTCTCATGACCATAACATTAACGGTTCCCTACACACACACAGAAGTAAACAAAAGTAAAAGTAATTCAGGCACCAGCCCCCCCCTTTTTTTTTTTTCAAAGACAGGCCAGGAAAGCCAAGAATCTACCTAAGATAAGCTATAAAATGTGATCTTAAAACATTTAATTTATTAATTAATACAAGATTGGATCAGAGGTAATTAATTCTTGATGGAGTGGCCTCCTAAAGAAGGCTCTACGGGTAGCAGCATGAACAGCTATGCAATACATTCTAATATATGGCTATCTACCACATTGCTGCAGATTTTAAAATTCAGCTAGCAGCAGTGCAGAAATTGATAATGCTATGTTTATTATTCTGATTTAATGATACATATGATACAGAAAACACACAAATATTAAACACTCATTATTAAAAAAAGAAGTAAGGTGCAATCACAAGTTATGTCCATCTTAAGAAAAATGTACAATAGTATACATCTTTTCACATGATGATAATTTTACTGATGGCTTACAAAAATTGTGATCACTGGTACAGAGTCTGTACATTATGACAGCATTAACAAATACAAACAAGTTAGTCAGAAAAAAGTTTTGAAAATATTAACCAAACGTGACACTATTCTTCAGTTATGGCCACCTTGTCTATGAACAAATAATGATGAAATACAGACGAAACACAATATGTTAAAGGTAAATAACATAGTTTTCAATGTAAATGTAAATGTAGTTGAACAACATAAATTAACATTTCCAGACTTCTCAGGTCACTGTAGTAAACAAAACAACAAAATGTCAGTTCCAAAAATAAAAATAAGAAGAAAAAGGTTTTCACACATTAAATAGTAGCTTCATATCACAAGGAAATTATATGTCTAATGCAAGTTCACTGGCAATAATGTTATACAGAAAATTACTTTTTTTCCAGTGTGTTAACAGGACCAGGAAATGTTATCAAGTGTCGCCCCTCTTGCATTAGGATAGGCTCCGCTAGTTTTCCCATAATGTCATTCACATTTATTGTTGAAATATCATTTTCTATATAATCAAAGCAATCATTTTCTGCAGTGGCCATATCAAATAATCTTTACAAACCTGCATCTAGAAATGGCTGTGTGGTCTACACATACTCTTTTGTGGTTATTCTATTTCAGGATATAAATACTGAATTCTAAAATTTAAACTTACCTCTGAACAAATTATATGTTCCTGATATATATAACAACTGTGGAAAACATTATTGTAGCTCTCTCTTTTCTTACGAAAATGCATAAGAAATCTACTGTAACAAGCAGCTTCTTCCTTACAACTAACTTACTTACTACAGGAAGTACAAAGAGGAAACATGGATATCCAATTGGAAAGCTTATTTTACACTGATTTATGTAAACTGTTCTCTGATTGGCTTTACATCACCTGGTAGCTACCAATTAAATATGAACGGCACCAAAACTAATGCCTCCACCCTAATTGAAATGTCCGTAAACTTGGAGAGAGAAAAGAAAACGTATTTTTCTCCTGTGTGCGTGTATATACATGGTGTCTCATAAGTAATAGTGCAAACTGATACAGGTGAAACTACATAATAGTAGAAGCAAAAAAGTCTCAGTAAACATGGGTCTGCAAACAAGCCATTTTCGAGATAATCGCGAATGTGTGATTGCAAGCTGCCACTGACTTCATTGTTTGTAAACATCATCCTAGTTGGTAAAATGCTAATAATATGTGTGAATCTGTACAAAACAGAACATTTCTGAGAGGTGACGTAAATGTGCGACTCTCAGGGTACCTTCGAGCAGGGTATTTTTCTTGGTACAAGCATGCAGCCTCCTGGGCATTGCCGTTAGCCAAACCATACACAAAATGCATATCTGCATACTCGTCGTTGCTGTAAGGTCCCATTTTCACTACGCAGTCCAGCACAACTGACGTGACCCCCACAGTGCGATTAGACTGTGTACTGATTGTATCCATACAGCGTCACCTCTCGGAAATGTTCTGTTTGATTGCAACACCACCTCTCGGAAATGTTCTGTTTTGTAAACAAAGAGCAAACCTCTGACAGGGCAAGGAGTAATGCACCTTGTGTTTACAAAATGCAATCAATGATGGCTTCTAACCACACGTTCACACACATTATTAGCATTTTTCCAACTAGGGTGCCGTTTACAAACAATGAAGTCAGTGGCGGCTTGTAATCCCACATTCTCGATTATCTCGAAAACGGCTCGTTTGCAGACTCATGTTTACTGAGACTTTTCTGCTTCTATTATCGTGTACTTTCACCTGTATCAGTTTGCCTATTACTTTTGAGACACCCTGTATGTTTGTGTGTCGGAAAGATATGTATTTTTTTATTAATAACAGTGACCACTGATTTTAATAATTGTAATTGTTTTCTTATTTTTATTTGTGAAAGAGATGTGGGTATTGGTAGGATCGAAATCTCTATATGAATTGGTGACATTTTGTTATGTATAGACGAAATGTTTAATAAATTCTTCATATATATGTAATCATTTTGTTCCATTAGTTATACCCTTTCTTTGATTCTAGGTGACAGTCAAAATGGGTGATGAGCAACCAGCCACCGCAAAAACCTATGATCCAAGTAAGCAGAATTGTAGTACACTCATTTCACATGCACAGTATTTTTTTATATAGTAATTGCTTTTACAGTGTTTTTTATGATGCAAAGTCTGAAAACTTTAACATTGATGTTGGATGATGGGTATTTATAATGTAGTGTACTGTTCGCTTTTTTAATATATATATATATATATATATATATATATATATATATATATATATATATATATATATATATATATATCCATTGGGTACTTTAGTATTATACGGACTACCTCATTTCGACACCGGATGCAGCCACTGGCGATCGCCACCTGATGGTACGTACTACCGGGTTAGGTTAGGTTAATGACTCACGTTTGCGAGGTGAATATGATTTAACATAGAGAAATGAGGTAGTCCGTATAATGCTAAAGTTTCATTAACACACACAAGAAACATTTCCATACTAAGTTCGTGTATACAGTATCAGAAACAGAAAAATGTATATTTACATATAATTTTTTTATTTGCTTTAATCAAGCTGTTTACTACAAAAAGGCTTCCTATGAAAAAACGTATATCTATATGTATGGTGCAATAAACAATGCAACCAGTTATAAGCATGTTTTTTTTTAAAAAAATCATCAAAAATTTTTTTTTTTAATAAATATGATTTTTATCCACCCTGCCCTGGACCCCCACATCAAAATCAAGCTATGCAAACCGGTATACTTCGAGGGAGCTTTTTTCCGGGTCTTCTTTCTTTTTCTTTCAATTATTTTATGTCACTTTTATACCTCCTGGGTTGATTGCAGTGATGAGAATGAATGGTGGACAATGAAGTGAATGAAAAGACAAAGACATGCCTTTACCATGATTCGAACCTTGGACCTCTGGCTTCGTCGTGCATGCTTTCCATAAGAGATATTGTTGGGTTGTAAACTGTTTTCTTATGTGCTTTTTTGTTTTTGTTATTAACTTCCTTCTTTTCCAACTACAGATGTGAATCAAGATGAATTAATCATGGAACAACAGAAACAGATAGAAAAGGAGGTAGGCTGTATTTTACCATCCTAATATGAAGTAGAAGTAGTGTATTGCCATATATGTGCAAGATAGAGATTTCGTAGTTACATTGAATGTGGAAAATAAATTGTTGACTCGGGTATTGCAGATTTCACAGTTAATGGAAATACAGTGTGTACGGCTTATAGCTAGAATAAAAAAAAAAAACACTACAGTTTACGAATACCTGTGTATGTATGATACTACCATCTGTTGCTATTTACGAAAAACACGAAACTGTGTCCCGCACATGGGCATGGACACAGTAAACAAACATGGCAGAGTGGACTCCACAACAGAAGGTTTTCTGTGTTATCGTTAGTCGAATTGAAGTCCGTTACCCTAGTGTTGTTAGTGACAGTGACAGAGTCAGTGTCTCTCATTTTGTGATGTGTAATGGCAAGGTATTGTGCATCAATATACACCTTCACTCCCAATAAATTCTTGGTCAAACAGATTTTGGGACAGTTTGTTTTTTTATAGCTGTAAGCTGGACACCCTGTACATAAAATATATATGACACCCTGTATATAAAATATGTATATAAATGGCTGAACCGAAAGAAGGAAGTAAGTAGATTAAAATTTCTTGGATATAAGACTTGAAGGTGGTTAGGTTTGCCATTTGTACATGCTCTATGGGGAAAACTTAGATGCATTTTGAAAATAAAAGTATAAAGTAATGACTGTGGCATGTATAATCTTAAATGTTGATGTAATAGACAACACACCAATCAGACAGACAATATCTGAACAGGAAGATGGTCTTGTAATAATAATTTCAATGGCAATATTACCATCAAACTAAATGTGCTACAATGAAATAAAAAATAAACTGTTCACAACTTCAGTGCATACAATGTGCATTCATAACCTCAAGGGCATCTGGTGGTTGAATATGTATTGAACAGTCAGTGACCAACATCCAATTCCAATATACAGCGCATTCGGTTTAGCATGCACAAAGTGCGAAATGTTTGTCATCTGCAGATGGCACATGACTCATTGAAGCAGTGTTGCAATTCACGTAAGTTACAATTCTACCACACATGAAAATGGCAAAGGCTATATGATGATGTCTCATGAAAAAATACATTAGCAACTAATAATTCATAAATATGTTCATAATTCAACTACATATCAATAATAATAACTTGCTTAAAGCAAGTGTAAAACCATGTTTCCCCATCTATTGGTGTATCAGTAAGTATTGTTTTTACTCATGTATAATGCGTACTTCATGAATTTTTTGTGTTTTCGTTGTAAAGCTTAAATTCTGTAGTTTCTGAATATGGCAACAGTATTCCATTCAAGATGGCAACACTAATGTGCAATGCAGTTGAAATGAACTCATCACAAAATGAAGGAACATTCTGATTTTTATGGTACTTTTAATGAAAGAATAGATAAGGAAAAACAAAATAACAATTAAAATGTATTACTGGCCAAATAGTATGTCATATTTGGAATGTGTAAATGCCTTATTGGAAGAAATCTTTTGCTGCTATCTGCTAATTTGAAGCCTCCTATAAATGTTACGTTAGTCATGGAAAAAGTACTGATACAGAGTCTGAAGAAGACCTTGCTAGAAGGTTGAAACGTTACGTTTAGTTTATGTTTTTAATAAAATAAATTACTGCCTTGGTCAGCATATTTAGTTTTTCATGGAAAAAGTATATATTTTGAAGTTTCCTTAGAAAAAGTAAAGAGGAAATGAGCAAAACTACATATAAGAGTCTAAAGGCCATGTCCCACAATTTTTTACTTTGTAATGTAATGTTCTGCTACGCTAACAAAAGCAGTCTGTTGTGGCAGAATTCGTGCATGCACCTCGTACAACTAAGAAAGCCATTTCTTGCATCTGAATTATACTGCACATTATATAGGAGATGTAATTGTTTGTCACTTTTCCCTGGGGGTGTAAGGGGTGCCCCTTCCACGTAGTGCACCCAATAGTCAACCTCACTTAACGTAGTACACCCTGGACTGCAAACTAAGGAGGCTCTGGCGACTGGCCCCATGGCCAGTATAATTCTGTGTTGTCCTGTGTTTTGTCCTTATTTGTGCTGAGCACCCTTTTTAGCCTCAGCTTTTAACCAAGGTAAGGAAATGTTAGTTTTCAGACACGCTTTTATTTTTGTTATGATACGGGGCTGGACCCCGTATAGTTTGATGGGTGCAAAATAGCTTCAGTGCTGACGCACCCAAAAAATTTTAAATCAAATTCAAAAATTCACTTTTCCCTATCAAAAACCAAGGTGCGCATTATACACACGTAAAAACAGTACTTTGAAATGCATCTTAAAGGAAAATAATCGCAACAAAGTAACTGAGAAGGAATTAGTAACATCTAACAAAATAAAACAGAAGAAAGTAATTTAAAAGTGATGTGGACGAATTTAACAAGTGTGTTTTATTCGTAGAACAATTACGTTCAACGCAAGACCACTGTCTGCTTCTTTCTTCATAACTCTGTGCACGTTGAGAATAATTACTCTACTCCGGCTGTGTTTCACTTTGCTTCCTCCTAAACAACACAGGTCAACAATCACCTTCCTCGCGGTAACACAGTTTACCCAAGTGAGAGGAAGAGTATGGGAAGGTTAATGAGGATTTCACCGACACAAAGAATTCTCTGTTTATTCTTTTCCCTGACCTATCACCTTATCAAATTGTCGAGTTTGGTTGTTTGCGTGGGTTCCATTAACGTTGAACGTTTTTTTTTTCAGTAGCTAAATCCAGACACCAATAAGTCCCGCACACCCCTATCAATAAGCTCTAAAGTCAGATTATGGATATAGGTAATTATTAAAGCATTTGGCAACTCTGACCTATCTGGAACTTGTCCATCTTCATACTGAGTTGCAGGCTTCTGCACAGCTGACTGCCGAAGCTCAGGCAAAGCTGAATGTGTTGTACAAATTCCTCTCCTGGTGATGTCCCTGTCACAAGATTAAAAGCTAGAGTTTAAGGTTCAATTTGCGTTTGTGTTGAATTTATGTTACCTGTCGAGCATGAAATATACAAGATTATTCAAAAAATGTCAACACTATATGGGAATAGAAATGTACTACTCACCATCTACGTTTACTTCTTTAATTAATAATATTGAACAAATTTGCATGACAATATTTTCACACGCTCACCACGTGTTTGCCTTCATTCCACACATAGACAGTGTACGTAGACTGTGAGTAGTACATTTTCTATTTCCCATATAGTGTTAACATTGTTTTGGATCACCCTATATTTCACAAGAAATAGTTTAAACATGTTTCCAACAGTGGGAGAAATCCCAATTTCAGTGACATATAATTTAGGGCAAGATAAAGACTTATTTTACAAAAGATAGACTTAACTATATTCCAACAAAAGGCAGTGTCATGCTTCAAAGTGGCTGAATATGTTTCACAAAGTAAATATTTTGCACAAATATATCACAATCTTAAAATTAAGAGTATTAGTCGTTCACAGGTATATTATAGGTTTGATACTTGCCAGGGTGTCCCCCCAGTCTGGAAAATCCTAGTAATGTCATGGAAATTTACTGTTTTTCTGGGAAAAAATCAATATTTTTGTTGAGGTGCGCTAAAAAACAGATTGTTGAACGCGGAAGAAAAGGATAAGCTAAAAATTTAATTTGTTGTGGACAAACTATACTACAGTAATGAATATTATTGTCAGTACAGTAGAAGTTGCATGTGAAATACTCTGTGTCATGTTTTGAACAGTACTACACAAGTAACCAAATTGGAAAGTAAGGAAGATGAAAGAACCAGCCTTCATGGCAGTGGCCTAAAACCCTATAAGTCATCCCAGTGTAGAATTCAAGCAAATATGGCCCCCTCTGCTAAAAAATTAGAAATAGTAGCATAAATGGAGCAAAATTTAGTAAGTACAGAATTGCAGGTGACACTGGAGTAGTTGGCTAGAGCAACTAATTTGCAGTAAAAAATCACAAGTGTGTCGTAGGTTCAATTCACGACACCGGCAAAAGTAGTTGTTCGTCTGAAGACAGGAGAAGAGGTGCTCTCTCGAAATGTAGTGTCAGAATGTGTACAGGGTGCCACAAAAGTCAGATTAACCATACACAAATTCAAGTTTGTACACAAAATTCAAGTATGCATACATAATACATGTAGATACATAAAATTCCAGTTTCAGTGGTTTTGTTCAAAGTGTCCTCCATTGTTTGCAATACATTGTGTGCAACGATCAACAACAGAATTGCAAATACGATGCAGTAAACTTGTCTCATTGTTGAGGACATGAAACACATTGGTAATTGAGTCTCTCAGTGCATCCAAATCTGCCAGTGATGATGAGTATACCATATCCTTAGCAATTCCCAACAAATCAAAATCGCATGGCGTCAAATCACAAGAACACGCAGGCCAATCAATGGTACCACGGCATCCTATCCACTCTTCAAATGTGTCATCTAAAAAAAATCGAACATCATGTCCATAATGTGGAGGAGCTCCATCTTGCTGCAACATAAAACAGTGATCTGAATAAGTGGGTTTGTTTTCAAGTTCAGCTAACACAACATCCTGCAGCATCTCGAGATAAGATTCTGCAGTAACATGTGCATCAAAGAAATAAGGTCCCATTACACCAAACTAAGAAATTCCCCCCGAAACAATCACTCCAGGTGTATTCACCTCCTTTTCCATAATTGCATGTGGATTTGTATCGGACCAGTAGACACAATTATGATGATTCACAGGGCCGTTAAGTTTGAACTGGGCCTCATCTGTATCTTTATCATGTTTCCACCACAATTGAAGCATGCACACATGCTCTTCTGATGTGTACTTATGTGCCATTGCAGTTTTCACGTCACAGACCAGAACTTGCTTGCAAACAACCACACTACAACAAGCCAGAGACTCAACTGTCGACAAAATAATGAGTGCACTGTTGCCAGTGTCACATGACAATCTTACCAACCGTATACCTATTACTTAGCACAAGAAGCTTATACACTATCATAATACTATTATCAATGTGCTTTCTGGGTAAACTGACTTTTGCACCACCCTGTATAGTTTAAAGCACTAGACAATGGATAATGTCCAATTAGCATTGCATGCTAGCAGTGAGCTTTATCGGTCATGTTCATACAGTGTGCAAACTCTCGTTATTTCATTTGTGAGCAACAGTTCAGTGTGGTGGCATTGTGATAATCGCAGAAGAAACAGGAGGTGGTTCCTTCCTACACAGTATTTTTTACTACCTTCCTGCTGCTTACTGTCCTCGAAGTTAGAGGTGTTCAAGCTTAAATTAGACAATAGATAATATCCAATTTTATTACAATATACGGAACAATTGTTACTAACATTCAGGCATGTATTCAGTAACGTTTTTTACTAATTGCACTTGATAGTTTACTTTGCAACTGCTATTTGTAAAAAAAACAGTTATTTTTAGTGGTTTTTATTTCATTTTATCTGCAACATTTCATTCTGGTTTCCCAGAACGTTTTCAAGATATACTAATATATACATACAATAACACAACCTCACATGGCTTGTCACTCTACACTTCTAAGGAATGAATAACTTGTGTGCTTATTAGAAAGTAAGATAAAACCACCAAAAATAACTATGTTAGATTATTTTGCATGTACAAAAAGTGGTTATGCAAACCTTTAAGATTAACATAGAACTGCTATTTGTAATGCATTTTATTCCAGATCTGCGACACCATCCCAATGGTGTGTGAAAAGGAAGATATACTGGTGTTGGAAAAAGAGTACAAGGCAGATGAAGTTTATCGGCAGAAAGTGAAAGACCTGAGTGGAAAGTACAAAAGCATTCGAAGGACGAGGCCTGATGGAAATTGTTTTTATAGAGCATTTATTTACGCATACTTAGAAAAGCTATTTGAGGACAATGAAGAATATAAGAGGTATACAAGTGGACAATTGTTTATTTTGTCGCAATTAAAAATTGATGTACTCAACATTCTTTGTAATGTACCACAACTTTTGTAAATGTTTTTAGCAAATTTTAAATTTTAGCAAATGTTTTTCCTTGCCAAACGAGTTTTAATAATAATGATTGAGTTTTATTTAATATAATTATTGTGAAAAGAAACTCCAGACGTGCGTATGCAAGATACTTTTGTAAAATATGGTAAGGCAGGGCAAGTGCATCCTCCCCCCCCATTTAATTAAGTTGTTGTATTATGTCAGGTGATATGTATTTAATGTTTAGTACATTTGAAACTATAAAATGAAAACATATTGCACAGAATAATTTTTAAAAAAATGTTTTGGAAATGTCTATTTTTTGTTCTTCAATTTGCATGTTGTAAAAAGTTGGTATGTGAGAACCTTTCATATTAATTGACCACTTGTGCAATGCATGCATAGCATTATTACAAACAAAAAACTCATTTGATGAAGAGGTGTAAATCTTATCATTGATAGATTCTAGTATATAAAAAATGATGATAAAATATCGAGAAACTGGTGAATTTCTGGGAGTTTTTGAATACTCTCATTGCAAAAATAAGTACATGTGACATTAAGTAAATGTGACATGGTAACACACAGACTATGTTTGAGATGAAAATAGCCAATCTTTATGAATTTTTAAGTGATAAACAGAAAATTTAAAATAAAACTTTTGTGCAACTTGACTATTTGGAAATTGCAACTGCATTTCTTCAGTTTGTAATTTGGTTGTCTCGCTCTTGATTTTTTATAAGCAGTTAAAAATTACTGATGCATGATTATTGTGTTTTAAAGGTTTCGGGAACTGGCAGCCAAAAGCAAGGATTCACTGGTAGCCTTAGGCTTTCCGAAGTTCACCGTAGAGGATTTTCATGATACGGTAAGCACTCCACTGAGATCCACAGATGCATGATTTTTGTATTCTATTCTGTTATTCCGTGCTTTTTCCAATGTGTGTTAGGTGCATTTGTTTTATTGTTTATTCAGGTGCTTTATTTTTGGAAGGATGAGAGGGAATTTGTCTTGAAAGATCTTGTGTAATGAGTAGGTGATGGATTTATATGCTCTGTATGCCAGACATCCGGTTCTAGTCCAGGTTGCGCCTGCATTTTTCATGAAATTTTTATGTAGTTCTTTGTTCGGATCATGATGCTGAGTGCCAGAGACTACAGTAATCTGAGTGCCAGAGACTACAGTAATATATGCATAGATTACATTGCATTGTAGTTTACATTCTCTGTATAGACATGTGAATACACTCAATTTTAATTTACAATGCTGTTTTGAAGAAATAGTGTTATTTTACATTCATATTAGTTTGTAACAAGCAGAAAGGCAATTGTATTTGCAAAAAAGAATTCTCACATTCTCTTTCAAGCATTAACTGTTGGAAAGAGTTCAAATATACACAAAAATTACATGACAAGACAAAAGCAATGTATTTTTCAATCCATCACAGGAATATTTTGTATATTGTGTTTGATACTTCACAGGAAATTATTTGCAATGGTAGGGAAGTGTGTGCAAGTTCTCGCACGTCATCAATTGAAATGCAGAATAATTTTATTTCACGTGTACGATGACTGTTGTTAACCCCAGCTTGTTGACATATTGTTTAAGTAGGTTACATACTTAATGTACATAAATACAACATAAAAAGAGACGACTGGTCATCTCTTTGTTTAATTCCTGGTACTCCCTGAAGAAGGATGCAATATTGGACAGAAGTAAGAGGCGTTCATTGTATGTTTGTCATAAAATGATATCCAGTGGTTACATGAATATTGAAGATAGGGAAATGCAGTGGCGGATCATAGTTCGGAATGCTGGTGGTTGCAGCTAATATATATATATAAGCAAGGAGGGCCAAGAGGGCTAAGTAAGAATCAAAGAAGGTAAAAGGAAACACTCACCAGACAGTAGAAAAATTCAAAATTTTCGCTAAGTTTTTTGAATTTTTCTACTGTCTGGTGAGTGTTTCCTTTTACCTTCTTTGATTTATATATAATAATTTTTTTAATTTTATGTATATTTATTTGGTCTGAGTGGATGTTGATGTATTGGTTTCTGAAAGCATCGGTTGTATTTTGTTCACCGGTTCCAGCGAGCTGCCGATACCTTTCAGACATTTTGGTCTTTCGCAGGATCTTCAAAATGCCACATCACACTTTCATGGAGTATAATTAATAATTATCGTGCAAAATTTGAAGTTTCCATTTATTCTGCAACAATATTGTGCAGAATTATGTCTTTTGTGATTACGTAAGAAGTACTTTAATGTTCTGATTCAACTGTTGAATATTTTGAAGGAAAAAACTGATGAATCGATGCTTGTAATTGGACTGGAATACTCACCCAATAATATTAATCACTATTTTGAATATTTTCAAGCATTGGTATTGGTATCGGTGGGAACATGAGTAGACAACAGTACATAAAATATTTTAACTATGAAAATAGACAATTATTCCCACCACCCACACCACAACACCAGGGTAAATAACGAGCACCCCATTTACGTGCGATAAGTTACATTTTAAACTTATTTAGGATTGGTGATACATATATTTTGGTTGTATGGTTAGTAAATTAGGTTTCAATTCTCCCAAAAAGAAAATATTTATCTTTGCCTAACGTAGACATTTTGTCTATTGCTCTATGACAAAGGACAGTAAGACCTTGTCTGCTGTTCGCACGCTGCTACTCTCTAACGGCGAACAAAGGTATTAGCATCCCAGCGTTTGCTGCCGGTTCGTCAAATCACAGTGAAGTCAGTGAAGTCGTCTTCCCTGCCTGGTGACCTTGGTTTGTTGCACAGTATCTGCAATTGTGAGCCTGCTTAGGTACGAGGATAGGAACAACGGCATTGAACCTCGCTGTAGAAATGAGGATGTTGCTTTGGTGCTGCAACGTCAACCTGTGCATCTCCCAGGTTGCTTCCTTTTTAACAGATCATAATGTAATTTGCTTTTTTGAAGCAATTAAGGGTAAAATTATTTGTTTATGTTCAATATATTGAATAGGAAAACAATGATAAAATACTGACGAAAAGTATGAAATTTCATGGTAAAATATCTGGTCATTGTGCAACACTGCAACAATATCAGTAACCGCCCCTGGTGAAATGTACATGTAGTGTAGATCCCTGTGCATATTGCACCGTTCTATGAAGGCATGTTTAAGGGATGCGGGCACCTAGGGACTTGCACATTCTCAATGTCGGCCATTTTGGAGGTGATGCAATCAGCACCACACATTTGCGCTCTGTCTGCCTTTACCCCCAAGGTTCCCATTTATTTCAGGCTGGGTGAGCCCCAGAGTTGCTTTATGCAGGGACAAGGCTTGAAAAATTGTGACCTTAGATCATCCACCCTGGAAATTGACCCCCCTGGCTCCAGATGTAGTGTACCACTTTCATAATGCATACATTCACATCACCAAAATTTTAAGGCTTTCACTGGTAAGTGATTCTGGAACCATTGGTAAATGCACTAACCTTTGGCTATGTGGGAGCGCTTGCAAGTAATGCATTCTCTCCATCCCATTCCTTTTCAGTTCATGGAGGTGATTGACCGAGTGAGCGTTCACAATACATCTACGGACCTCTCCCCTGCTGCAGAGCTACATAGACTTCTGAACGAGCAAGGCTACTCAGATTACGTCGTGGTATATCTTCGTTTGCTAACCTCCGGACATCTGCAGAAGGATGAGATATTCTACCAACACTTCATTGAAGGCGCTCGGACCGTTGCTGATTTTTGCCATCAGGTAATTGTGAAGAAACACAATGTTGTGTGTACTGTGGAAATTTCTGGATTTCAATGTCATAATTTTGCCTTTCTAGAAATTTGTTTGGCCATGCGTGGACTCGTCAGGTTAGGACTTCTTCCAATATTTGGCCAAGTTCACTCCTCTAGATAAACGTACCCGTATTTTATAGAATAATGGATGTTTATTTTTCTAAATTATATTAGCTTTTATTAGTCGACTTGATTTAATGATTAACAGGGAAATGTCACTGAAACCACTTGTAAATATTGAATCTTATGCCCTGTAGGTGAGAAAGTTATTTCTCACACATCTGGTAACACTGAAAAATGTTAATGCATATTAATTTTAAAAATAATGAATACTTAATATTTTACACGATTGTATGTATTTCTTAAAAATTTCGCATCTTGTTTGCTGAAAATTTTGCAATAATCATAAATTTTCTGCTATCAGAGTTTAATGTGGTCCATGACATATTCTTTCTCCGTGTCTGTCTGTGTACGTGCACATGTGTGTGTGTGTGTGTAGATAAATATGGAAGGATGCAGCAAAAACTTAAGAACACAGAATGAAACATTTCTGTATTTTGCACTCTGTCTGCATGCTCACTGTTTCCTTCCATTTTCAATTATCCACACTTCTGACCTCAAAAGTTTTTGAGTTATTTTTCATTATTAAAGAAAACGGTATGACTTTCAGATTATTTATTAAAAAATTAAAGCATCCCAAAAGTGTTTACGTAATTCTACACCATCCTGTATAAGAAGTGAATTTTAACAATGTTTGTGCTTGAATAATTATATTTTAGCACTATTTTTTTTCTCTCCGCAGGAAGTTGAACCAATGTATAAGGAGAGTGATCACATTCACATCATAGCTCTGAGCACAGCTTTAGGTGTTGGTGTGCGAGTGCGTTACATGGACAGGGGCGAATCTTCGCAAGTTATAGCGCACGACTTCCCCGAGGGCAGTACACCTCTCGTGCACCTTCTGTACCGTCCCGGCCACTATGACATTCTGTATCCAGTATGACGGTAACTGGTGCAAGATACATATTCTAAGCAAGAGTTTTATACACAGTGATAAACGCGAGCTGATGAATATTTACGGGAACAAGTTATTGGTCCACATGTATATTACTTATATGTATGCCACTCCTGATATGTGAGTGCCTGCGTGTGCGGTTGCTACATGCAAAACGGGAACAGATGTTTTCACTGGTGTAAGCGATACCTCCATGATTTATTTATACTAAGGATTAGTGTTACACATTTACAGACAATCTCAGGTTACTTGTTTTTGAATGCGAATGTGTTTGTGGTATAAAGAAAATGAAAAAAAAAGGCCTTATTTCCATTGTGTGATTGTTGTAAACCACATCATTTTGAGTTGTATTGTTTGTTATAGAATAAATTTTATTTGGAGGCTCTGTTCAATAGTTTGGAAATTTGTAACAATGTTATTTTATTCAATAGTGCAAAAATTAACATTAAAGAAACTGATGTAGGCAGCTACAGTGAAAAAAAATACACAGTAACTTTTTTCTTATTCTAATTTTAAGTATACGATAAAATTTATTTTTTTAGACAACCTTAGGCAGTATCTTTAAAAGATGTTATCTTTCGTATCTTGAAAAATTCATGTTTATTTTTTCTTGCGAAGCATTCAGGGTTCTTGCTTCATGTTTAACGAGTCCACGTTGCAAGGAAAAATAAATTGGTCTTTCTGATATGTATAAGTATAACTATTTAATTTCTCATAATCACGCCAGCTCCCCCTGTGGCATGGTGGAGTGGTTAGCACATCGCGCTATGATGCCAATGGTCCTGGGTTCGAGTGGATGTTTGCGAGTGTCCATCAATTTCATCATGTCATCAGTCATCCCCATCTTCGCAAATTAGCTAAAAGTGGCACCAAAAGCAAAGTAAAATAAAGCAAATCAGTGAATCATGATCACATACATGTGACTATAGTAGTCAAGGGCGAAACTTTGAGCCTAATTTTGGGATGGCAAAATAGAACTTGGGGCTTTACTTCTGGCCAGGGAGGGGGGGATCAAAAGGTTTTCCATCCCATAAAAATACCATCCAGGACATATTTGCTAAATAACTGTTACATTTGAGAAATCACAGATATTACTGTGCTTGTCTCCTCATGTCCCAGGAAATTAACAAAATTAACTTGTAAGTCTGAAAAATTAGGGGAAGAAGCACCTTCCTTGCCCTGCCAAGTTACGCCTATGATAGCAGTGGCCACAGACTTAGGCACCTGCGCAGAAGTGATCTAGGAGAGGCAAGAATCAATGGTGGCATTGTTCACCACACAATAGGCAGCAGAACACTTTGGGTGTGTCAGTCTGTTTCTCCCAGTATATAAAACCATTTCTATATTGAAAATCCATCAATATTTCAGATACAGAACAAGACTTGTATTCACTGCATACAGCAGTTGAAAATTGCTGTATATAATCGGCACAGTGGTTGTGCTACCACTTTGGATGTACAGTGGGATCCATGAATATTACCGTGCAAATTGTCCATGTAAGTTACATATATTCAGGTGCACCCATCACCATTTCACAATATAAGAGTCAGTTGTTATTGGCATTTGTTGCATGATACTTGAAATTGTGATATATCCATATATATATTGAAATAGTTGTTGTCCGGTACCCCTTTCTACACTATCGATTTCAGGCACGTTTCAGATATTTTCATGAAAATATTTAGTTCCTCATAACAAACAGTGTTTGCAAATAGCGCGGAAGTTAATTTTTTTGATCTACCTGCTACGAAACTTACATTTTTTTATAAAATTAAAATTCCTTGCATAACGTCAAAAAGGTTTTTCAGAAGTTCTATGATGGCAGATGATGGATTCATGTCACAGGCGCCAGTCTGAATATTTCGTATCATGGATTCATGTCACAGGCGCACGTCTGATATTTTTTTCTTTTTCTTCTTATGATTGACTTGTGCAATGGGAACATTTGTGGTTGCAATATGTTATTTGTGTGATATATTGGCGGATTGGACATTTCAGACATAGCGTAGCAGAGGCGGGGCCACGGTAGCGGTAGGGGGCGGAGCCCGGAATCAGTGGGAAATTTGGACTCAACAATTTGAAACGACAAAATCTCAACTTTAAACGGTTGTACAGTCTTAAATACTTCTTTCCGCGCTCCATTTTTTTATTCACAATTAGGATCACATAATCTTCATAAAGCAATTTTTTTTTTTTAATTCGAGGGTGTAGAATAGGGTTCCCGACCCTTTTTGTGTTTTGGTTTTAATACTTATATTTAAACCAATTTTCATAGTACTGATTTTTAAGAAATGCTTAAATCTTCATTTTTTACATCTAAAACATTTGAAGATCAATATTTTTATTATATCCTTAAAAGTGATGATCTGAAAGATCTGGTAACATTGAGGTTTGATATTAAGTTGGTAAAAAGAACGGGACATTGATATTTTGATGGCTCCACAAAGTAAGGAATAATTGTGGTAAGCAAGTATTCAACAGTATAAAAACATATGTAAGTCAAGTGGTACTGTTGTGACATTAGTGAGTGATGTGCTGTTATTATGAATTCCCTTCTCTTACATGAAGTGCATTAGTTTTGATGCATTGAAGCATGAAATCGCCATCTTGGAATGAATTCAGCTAAGTATAATCCTTAACCATCCATGTGCACAGCTGATGTTTAACATTTAAATATTCAAGATTAGTGACTAGTTTATTTAACACAATTAACCTTAATGCAAGTGAATGATTAGTTCTAAATAACTGATGGCCTGTCCCATCTTAATGCTAGAAATGACAGGTTTTTTTAATAAGAAACAATCCTCTTATTTCAAGAATTGGGACTTAATACTTCAGAAACAAGAGCCCGACCCTGTGGCCGAGCGGTTAGCACATCGCGCTGCGACGCCAAGGGTCCCGGGTTCGAATCCCGGTCGGGCTTGGTTGTTTGTGAATGTCCATTCATCAATTTCATCCTTTCATCACTCATCCTCATCTTCGCAAATTAGCCAAGAGGCACAAAACGCGAAGTAAAATAAACTAAATCAATCAATCAATCATTCAGAAACAAGAAAAGCCATTTTTAGCAAAGAGGTTTAAGCACAGAATGTCTTTACTGGTTAAAGTAACACGTATAAGTTTTGTTAAACAACAAGCTTACCATGTGCAAGGAGTGGGAATAAGGCCAAGGGGGAGACCAAGATGTTGGTGGAAAGAGCAGATAGTGGAGTGTGTTACGAGAAGAGGAGAAGATTGGAACACCGTGGAAAGAGAGGAGTGGTGGAAGACCAGGAAAAAATGGAGAGGCTTGACTCCTTTGCCGACCCAGCCAGAGGCAGGAAACTGCGAAGGATGATGATGAAACAGCAAGTGTATATAATATTTTCTTCGTGATTTCTTGTTATTCAATAAACTAGCAAATACAAATTTATATACAAACAGGTTCAACATTATTAAAATTTACATTTCTGTTGTAGGAATTAGCATAATTTTTGCAGAAGCTATAGTGCTGCTTACTGTGCTGTGACATCGTTGTCATCTTCATTCGGTTGGCTCACACCATGAAAATTTGCGATTTCTAGCCAAAGTTCCTGAGTTCAGGTACAGTGGGATCCATAAGTATTGCACAGCAAATTGTCCATAACTATTTTCTTTGGTTTTTATCTTCATCCTACGTATTATTAAGGGCTGTATTTTTACGTATACTGGATCAGAGGTTGTGAGCAAATTGTTTGGTGTTTTGTGTCCGTTCTTGAAGCTCTCATTGCATAAAACAGAGGGAGTAAACATGGTGATGGACAATTTGCTTGGTAATACTTATGGTTTCCACTGTACTATTATCACAAGCAATTAAGCAACTATATACAGAGTTCCCACACACCTGGAAAACCTGGAAATCTCAGGGAATTTTAAAAAAAATACAAACCTCAGGGAAAAACTTGTAATTGATTAATGGTTCCCAATGAAGCAAAACTGAGGGATTATAGTATGCTCCTGTCTGGATAATCCAGGCTGTTGTAGCATTTCTCTTTCAGCAAGGAACTCGTATCTATTTGTTTGCCTGTTTCTTGTTTTTAAATGTGATTCCAGGGCTGGTGACCCAAGTGTATACCCTCATAAATTTTGCGCTTTTTAAAATTTAATTAACCGATTTCAATCTTTTACATGACGTAAAATATATTTCAAGATGTGGAAAATGCATAATAAAGATAACCTGATGTCTAAAGTTAACCGTTGTTCATCTGATTTCCCTTATTAGGGAGTAGTTTTAAGTTTTTCTTCCTTCTTTTTTTTACAAAAAGACATCTTAAACAATGCAAAAAATAGTTTTAAATTAATACAAATTGATGTCAGGAATTCTGACAACTTGATTCCTTTGACAAAGATTGATATTGGAATTGGTGCCAAAGCTGCTTTGAATGCCAAAGAGGTGAATGAAAATGAGAAGCTTATTTTTTTTTTTTACTAGCTTTAGAAATTTTTTCCAACCAACAACAGAGAAGATTGTGGAACGTAGTCCCCTAAGTTCAGGTTGGCGAGAGCCGCTAGTTGTTTAGTTCCGAAGCAAATGACTCAGTTTCCAAAGCGATGTGCTCAGCGCATGGAAGACCTGATACAGGAACATCTCAGGAGAAAGAGAATGAAGGCTGTAACTGGTGATAAAGTAATTCGCCAGTTTAAGACATTGTTGCACAATGTCAGTAGTGAAAAGGAATTGAAAGAGAAGTTTTGTAACTTTTCAATCAAAACTGATGCACTAGATTCTTTTTTACAGGTGTCATGAAGGGCAAGGATGACTTCTCTGAGTTATGGAGCACTGTTAAGTTGGTTTTGATTTTATCACATGACAATGCATATGTGGAAAGTGGGTTTTCTGTAAATAAGCAGGTTTTAATAGAAAACTTGAAAGAAGAGTCTGTTGTGGCTATTCGGCAAGTTTGAGGCAGTGAAAGTGGTAGGAGTGTCAAATGTAGAAGTAAGCAAAGATATGATCCAGAGTGTTACAGGTGCACATATTGGATACGAAGAAGCATTGCAGAAGATGAGAAAGAAATGTGATCACAAAGAAAACAAAAGGAAAGAAATGAAACATAAAGCAAGTTAGATCCGGGCTTTACAAGTCAAACAACAAAAGATGCAAGAAGAAGCTAATCTATTGCAGAACAATTAAAAAAAACTTGAAGCTTCTGAGAAGTAAATTTTCTTAATTTGCTGTACATTAAGTACATTTCTTGTTTTATATTGCAGTCTCGGTAACTTATTATTGCTTTTTAAATCGGTACTAATAAGTGACTTCATTTTTATATGTATTAAAAATTCCAATAATTTGTTTGCCTTAACTATTATTGTACGCATTACAGATTAATTGATATTGTATCCATCTATAAAAAGTATGAAAATATTTCAATGTTCTATATCAGATATGTTAGAAATTGTTTCAGAGTTGTTTAAAGTTCTAGAAAACTGGTCATCTTTGTTCTTAATTACATGCAAAGAAGTGTAATTTTATTTTATTATTGAACTAGTTTTGTTATTTGCATCAGAAAACAGCAGTAATAAAGAAGGTGAGGATGGTATGGCTATGAGGGGAAATGGAGGAGGCCATTGTAAAATGATAGTAGTCATTCACTGTGCATTCAGTACTCTGGAAAAAAATTGAGGATTCTGGAAAACTCAGGGAAAATGGATTTGGAGTTTGCGTGGGAACCCTGTATATATGATATGTTCCAACATGATGATTACTAACATCCACTTTCTTCGAGGTACCATTGACTTTTTACTGAGTGCTATTGTCCATTCTGGTCTTATAATGTGACGTCTAAATAATTGTGAGGGTCATGAGTGTTTAGGTTTAGAATTAGATTAATCCGATATTTCGAGCAAAACTAGAAACTTTCTAAATAACTGCAGTACGAGGCTCAGAGATTAATGTAGATATTGATATCGGAAATGGAACCTGAACACGTAATAATTTTTTAAGTAAAATATCTCAATATTGTTGTCTTACGTGGCATGGCATTGAAAAAATAAATGATTGAGCGATTGCATAGCTTCTCCGCACTGACAGGAAGATAAGGACACAATTTTTAAACATGATAAATGCTGATTAACCAAAACATGGCCTATACGAATTCTTAATATAAAAACCACTGCTCGAGATAGATTCATGTTTTGATACCAAGGTCTTTGATTACTGACTTGAGCATGCCACTTATAGTTTGTAGTATTTTGTATTTCTTTTTTTTTTTTGCACCAATTACATGTTCCTGGGTTCTTGCTTTTTTTGCATTTGCATGTACTGTATCGTGGTAATTATTGAGATCGCTATGCGCACAAATATAAGTAAAAACCACTGTCTATCCTTGTTGTCGAAGATGTTTTATTGTGCTAAAGATTGAATATATAAAAGTCATTAAATTGTAAATTGTTCTCGACAAAGCTTGCAAGATCCTGAATGTGGCAGTGAGGATTAAGGAATTGGCAATTCCTAGTTCTAAAACATACAGTACAGCTCGATATATGATGCTGTGACACTCATATTAGGTTTTTGATTGGTTAGAAATGTACCTATTCACTTACCAGACCAATCAGATGTCTGCTCTCCATAAATTTTGAGTGTCATGCCTCATAGGCAAACAGGGTGTAAAGCACATTTTAGCATTTCATTTTTTTTCTGAGGCTGTAAAATTTAAGAAGTCCCAGCTACTACAGAAACATGTTTTATAAGATTGAGGAGATTCAGAGGTTTGAGCTTATTTTGAGTTGAATACATGCTGGTTCTTCAGCCATTTAACACTTGTACATCTCAGTGGTGTATTCTGAAAATTTGACCTGGTTTACCACAACAATTCTTATTTATTGTATATACTTATTATTTTTTTAATTAGATATAATAGAAATGAAGCATCAATGCAGACATGCAAGTAAAACAAAAACTGAAGTCTTGACAAGTTCTAATTTTCCAGCAATTTGTGTATGAAAAAGTTGGTTTATCAGCAGTGTAGACGTAAAGAAAGACCAAAGTTGAGGTGGGACAAGCAAGTTGAAAAAGATGCCGCAAGATCTGGGTCTAGGAACTGGAAAGCTGTAGCTGCCAGATGAGGTGAATGGCAGAATCTCAAGCAAGGCCAAGTTCCTTCCTGGGCTGTAGTGCCACGAAAGAAAGCAGTGAGCATATGACTTGAAATGAACATTTTAAGGCTCGGCTGGACTTTTGGCCGACACCAGGACAGCTGTTTATGAATTTTTCTTTCCTTTTGAAAAGCCACTATGATATTCCAAAATCTGAAAAATTACAAGTTTAGAATTCCCTATAAAGCATTCACGTGAATGTGTGGTTTGCTTTGCTGTTTCGTATATTCTCAACAGTTTCGTGGCTATGCAAGCTATTAAAGTATTTATAATATCAGGTAACATGCTCTAGAGGGAATTCTAAGCACATCCATTTTATTTTATTTTAAATTTTATTTTGGGATATCATAATGGTTTTTCAAAGGGAAAGAAAATTTTCAAACAGCTGCCGTTGTATCAGCCAAAGGTCCAAGTCTTAACTTGAAGGGCATGGCTATTTGGGTAAAATGGTGAAATTAAGATGAATTTGTAAACAAAGGAAACTTAGAAGGCAATGTAGGAGCTCATTGAAATGATAAGGTAACATGTTTCCATCCCATTACTATTTCAAGCAGAACACCACTAACAGCATGGACACTGGGAGTGAGTGCAAAATACGGGTTGTTTTCATATTTTACAATTTAATACCAAAAAAATTAATGGATCTGTAGTTTTCAAAATTCAAAAAGTGGGAGTTTTATATGAGAGATTGCACAAAAATTTTCCCTAGCTTTCAATTCTTTTTCCTTGAGTACAGTCCATTCCATAAAAGGTAATATGCATTTCACTACACTAACTGAATTAAATATTAATTTGCACTAGATATTCACCTCATTTGTGGTGGTGGTTACAGTAGGAAGATCTCCAAGGATCATATAATAATGATTGTAAATTTGGAATAAAATATATTGATTTTTGTTTGTTCCGGATAGTTATTATTTAATAACCATTATTATTGTTATTATTTGTACCATGGCATCCATAAGTATTGCCAAGCAAATTGTCGATCACCACATTTATTCCCTTTGTTTTATGCACAAGAACTGACACAAAACACCAAACAATCTGCTTACAACCTCTGAACCAGTATATGTAAAAATACGTATGATGATGATGATGATAAAAAAACAATGAAAATAGTCATGGAGAATCTGCTGAGCAATACTTATGGATCCCACTGTATTACTGAAGTTTTTTTCAACGGACTGGCTCCCCTACAAAAATGAATGGCGACGCCCATGACCAACAGGCCAGCCCCATTACTGCCGACGTGTTCTGCGGAATATTTTCATCTTGATTTCTAGGGGTGGGGGGGAATTGCATATAGGCTAATCGGGACTGGACCACTCCTGGACTCCTTGATTGCAAAACGACGAAGTTATCAACCGATACTTTCGTGAAACGTAACTATTCGTGCCGGCAATCTGAATTTGCGGAAACGGAAAATTACCGAAGTCTTGGAAAATCCCAAACATCTTTTATTAAAATTTCAAAGCCAAAGATTTAAAAATCGGCGAGCTGAATGTCGAGAGGTTTTATTTATATTATTTATTTTAGGAGTATCCAGGATCCCGAAAAGTCGAAACCGTAACCGTAATGTAATCGAAAAAATCTCCTCGCGATCCAGTCTTCGTGAAATGATTTTCGGGAATCCGAACAGTCTGGAAATTCTAAATTGCCGCGTTTAGAAAGTTGTTAGTTCACGATGTTTTCTGAAGTTTCTTGAAATTAACAGGTTTGTATTTCAGAAGAGCAGAAACAACAACTCGAGGGGAAAATAGTGTGAGGAATTCGATATTTTGTCCCGTTCCGTACCCCACGTTAAGGAAATGTTTTGACAAGAAGGAGGGAAAAGTTTGGCTTGTCACTGTCAACAACATCAACAAAATAGAAGGTGGTTGAATTTAAATTATGGTAAGTTGGGATAATTTTAACAAAATTATGAAATAGAATTGTCGTCATCCTTCGTTTTCTTTGAATTAAAGAAGATAATGTGCAGAGCCATTCTTTATGCAAGTGGAACATGTTTGTATAGTGATGTGATACGAACGCAATCTGAAGGTCTATGTGCAACCTTTACGGTGAGAAGTTTTAGCCAACATTTTGTCAAAGTTTCGTTTATTTAAGACCACTTTATGCTCAGATAGATTAATCTGGACCGTGCCTACAGTTTAAACTATGATCTGAAGCAATGTGCCTCCACCGGAGATCGAAACCCGGGTTTCTTTAATGACAAGTAAATATGCATACCAAAGGAACAAATCGGTTCTCCTTTTCTGTATGTCCATACTTGTCAGACAGAAAATCCAGTGTCACTTAGATTTTCTTGTAATATATGTAAAGGATTGGGTAACATTATCGTATGAGGGAAACGGATTCCTTCAAATTTACAGGAGAAAGTACTTACGGAAATCATTTTCTTTAGCGTTGTGGAAGTTCCCGAATATAGATTTGATCCATTTTAACGTGAATGCGTGTTGCTTTCTGCAAAAATCTCTGTCCGACACGCTGTTTCTGCTCCCGCCATTTGCTTTCTGCATGAGAGTGCAATGTTCCGTGTGTTAAGATGATTCAACCCCGTAGCTAGTGTTTCAGCTTCGCCGTGTTTTCACTATAACCACGTTTTTTAAATTTTTTTTGGAACGCGTTTACAGTACCGGAACACTCTCCAATTGCTATGAAATTTCGCCTACTCACTAATTGAGACCTCCTAATCACGAATCTGCATGTAGTAATTGGCGGTCAAGTATGGAAATCGATAAAAAAAAACGAAATAAACTATGTTTTCTTAACGTAACGTAACCCTACCATAAGAACAGCAGCTCCACGGAACAAGCCATTTCCCCCGAATTGTTGTCACTGATCGCACAACACTGTAGCAACATTGTGTTCTGACGTCACAGGAGAGACCTTTTTCATGTTAGGCAATACAAGGTAACGCGTCTCTTAGCGAAAATATTAATTTTTCTTTGTATTTATGCTAATGGAACCTAACCTAACCACGTAGGCATTCCTCATCTGACGTCAATATTCAAGGTTGCAAGATTGGTGTAAGGGCCGTATTCATAGTTAAATCTCAAGACACTGTGTAAGAGATTCTTAGCCAAGACGATCTTGGGAAGGTAATCTCGTCTTGAGACAGTGTCGTTTCATAGTCGTATCTTGAGAAACTCTTGGCTAAGAGCCTCACTTCCCAAGGAAAGAAACTTTCTCTTCGCCAAGACGACGATCCTGAGATACGATTGCCTGAAGTGATACCAACTTAAAAGAACTGCAAGAGAAATTGTCAAAAGAAACAACAAAACACATTTTGAAATACATTAATAAATTACGTGAAGTTATGAACAGAGTCGTAAAAGTACATTTATTTCGATAAGTGATGATTTTGTTACAGAAGATGAATTACTTTCCTGGCTTTGTATGTTTTTCTTGGGTTAGCGATAGGGTTGTATGTTGGTAGTAAAAGAAAAGAAAATCACGCAGCGGTGTGCAGTCAAGACGTAAATTCACAGCAGGCGCTGTGCTGTAGCTTCATGTTTTGTTGTTCATATACGTTGATGAAAGAGAAACAAGAACAACAAAATAATTATCTACTCACGGATTAAAACTTATAGATACTCGAGTTTGGATTCAAATTAAAAATTAACCAGTAATTAGTCTACATAGAAACGAGTTACATCAAAACTCAGCGTACTCAATTCTGCGTTAATCTATGCTACGCAATTTTTTTTGTCTTGAGAAAAAAGTGTCCCCTCTTTTTTTTTTTGCATACGATCGCTCTCTTTGAAATTCTATAAAAAAGAAATGGGTGGTCGATTCTAATGAAATTTTATTATGGTGCAACCAGGAAGGTTTTAAACAATTCTTAATTTTCAGATTTTTAAAATTTGTCAAAAAAACTATTCTTATCATTTTTTGCGAAACTACTTCTCTTATAGTATTGTAGTCCTACAAATACAATTTTGGTCTTGCTTTGAAGGTCTTTACATCTGTTTTTCAAATCCATTATCATTGTCAATTCACGTTGCAAAACAGATTTTTAATCAACCGAGTACAGGGTGTCTACCAAAATAACAAATCCAAAATTCTTGATCTTTCTTCCCTTTTTCTTAACCTTATTTAATCGTTCACTACTTAGGCATAGTTGCAAATTTAGATATTTTTATTCAATGAAAAACCCTTACCAGAAGGCCAGTGAAGATGAAAACTGAAGCTGTGCTTGACTTGCTTTAATTATTAATGCATGTAAAAATTAATGCTCCAGATATCATCTTAGATTGGGAATGGCCACATTACGTTGTAATATTTTTACAAAACTTTATGCATACAAAAATGTAATTCTTAAGAACCAAAGTAAACAAATTTTAAACACAATATAATTTAAATTTTCAAATATTCAATATTATTAAATCCCAGGACAGGTATATAACATTTTAACTCGCTACACTGTAAAAAAAAATAGCAAACATTCTTGACCACAAGCATGATTTCTTGACTATCTTGACTGGTAGACAGCCTGGAGTAAATATGTACATGGAACGTGTCCAACACTGTTAGCACTAAGAGCCTGCAGTTTCTATGGTTCAACGGACATCGCTGCATTGATATGTGCGAGAACCATTTCAATTCAACTTTTTTGGGACACAAATTTGATACATTATATATTAGAAAAATCAATTCATTTGTGAATATATATCCATAAGCATAAGATAAAAAAAAAGTTTTAGTTGAGCAAAATGGGCATTTACAGCTGCAGGCATGCATTTGAGGAATCTTATGAACTTGAAGGTTACCAACCTTACCACTCTTTCACTGTAGCATCAATCTGTTTGAACATAATTTCCTTACATCAGTCTAATACTGGGATGCTTCTCCATTTTCTACCCAAGTATCAATTTGCAACAAATGAGAAAGGGCTATCTAGTCCAAACTTACCTGCACATTGTCATGTTCTTTTCAGAAAACCATAGAACAGATGTTGTTCACTTTGTTAATATTTACAATTTTTTTCCTGAAATCTACTTGATGTCCTCTTTCCACATACATAAAATAGAAGAAATCATGAAAGAAACTAAAAAACAGTAAATATCTGATATTCCCCGGACACCTATAACTTCTTCGTTTTGTCAATTTTTGACATTTGTATTTACCCTATCTGCTTCGCGGAACGTACTTTAATTCATTCACGTTTTTTTGATCAAAGTAATTGTATTTTTTTTAATAAAAGTGTTTTTGTAACTGAAGAACGTACGTTTCCGCAAATGGTTTGTGGGGCTATGTGTCGATGGTTCGTGGGGCTAACCATATTTCTTTCGAAACCAATTTTTAACTATTGTAACCTAAACGTGACCCTACCTAACCTAACCTTACCGGGAATCGTTCATGGGGCTGTGTGTCAATGGTTGAATTTCCGCTATGAAACATTCCCACATCACACAAAACACCTTCCAGATGTTAAACAATGCTACAGGAACTTATTACCGTTAAGTAGTTTCTTCTGTAAAAATGAAAAAATCTGTCCGGGGAATATCAGATTAGTACCAAAACTACTTCTATGGATTCGAAATCCCAAGCGGAATACTCATAATGAATTTCCACAATGTGCATATAAATTGTTCACTCCTATTCTCAAGAGTATAAGCGAAATGCAATGACATAATTTGACACAAGTACAAGTAAAATTCATCAACGAAGAAAGCGTAACATCTAGAAGTTGGAATTTCAAATGGGTGGTTACAATACACGTGAACAAGATATGCGGAGCGATTATAGCCTGGCATTTATGCACAAAATGAGTGTATAGCAAAGGACATCAAATATTCAGAATATGTTAAGAGCTAAACTTTTGACAGAAGACAAAATAAATCTACTGTCATTTAATGAATATCTGAGATGTATCAAAGTTTAATGCAAAAATGTATAACAATACACTGGGTGTGTTTTTTATTCCATCATAAAACAGAAGGTACAAGATTATGGGATTCTCACATATGAGGAGATGCACAAACATTACCAAACTAATTTATCCCACTCCCTAATCACAGCCTCTCTGCCTTTGCTCATTTACGCTGTACCATAGGCTATAGAAACAAAGTGAGAGTCCATGGTCACAATAAAATGTTCCAGCGAGCTATGATCAATTGAAGGGCTTGGGTGGAAAACATGGTAAGTGACATTTTGGTATTTTTGAGTTACAAAGTAAAATGTGCCATCCTTCAATTTTAGAGTGAAATTGCCATGTCATACAATTTGCATTGGACTCGGTGAAGCCTTCTGAAATTGGTAAACACAACACAAAAACAATTTATCTACAGTATAGCTTCTAATAATATTTTTTTCATAATGAACTCGGAAATGACCAAGGTGTCACTTAGCATGTTTTACACACAGAGACCTTCAATTGCTTCCTATGAATATTTCTCTTGCATAAGTTACTCATTATTTTTCAAATCGTATAAGGAGTATATATTTTTTACCCAGTCAATTAGAGTAACATTAGCTTGATGGTACACTATCATCAGGCCTTTTCCCATTAATGAATGATATCAAGAGAATTTGATGCACTTACTTACCTCAGTAACTCTCTCAACTGTACCAGGCTATACTGAATAGTTGAAAGTATATAATTCCTGTTGTAAATAATTTTTGGTGTGATACCACAGATTTTTATGTTACTTTTTTATCGATTGTCTGTGCATGTGTGCACATGGTGCATACATACTCCCTCCCATGGCTTCCAAGAATATCCACATGATACAAATTCATAAAATTGATTGATTGATTTAGTTTACTTTACTTCGCGTTTTGTGCCTCTTGGCTAATTTGCGAAGATGGGGATGAGTGATGAAATTGTTGAATGGACATTCACAAACAACCGAGCCCGAGCGGGATTCGAACCCGGGACCCTTGGCGTCGCAGTGCAATGTGCTAACCACTCAGCCACAGGGTCCGGCACAAATTCATAAAATAACCAAAGGGATTAAGATAGTTAATTTTCCTAGACACATGGACATCACTGAGAAGTTAATTTTACTAGACACATGGACATCACTGAGAAACATTAAACTGTGTAATAAATAAAAATCAAAACTAATTTACAGGTAAAGCACTAATTTATTTTGAGAATAATCTTGTTCACTGGTCATACATAAAGGAAGGTCACATTTCATTATTTTCTTTGACTCTAAAAAAAAGGGGAAAGAACATAAGTTAAATGAAATTATGTTGTCCACGTATACAAAATAGACATGTTTTTGGTGACATTAAAACCATGTAGTAAAATGCATGGTTTTAAGGAAAATACAGTTTTGCAGGATAACTTTTTGATATTCTTAGTATCAATCAATAGTATCAATGCACATAGCACTTGGATGAATACGAATTTAACGTCATGGAAAATGCTAAAACAGCGTTCACAATAAAAATCAAACGAAGAGATACCCAGGTGGCATCTCATAAAACTAGGATTCCTACCACTATAATTCACTGTCACACACACATGCTGATGCAGAAAATTGTGTGCGAGAGAAAAATAGAAACATTGAAAACTGAGTGAATAGTCTTTGGCAAAGTATAAGCTGACCACATTGTTATATTCATATGAACAGTCTATTCACAAGAAGCTCCTTTGCAGCTCACCATTGTTACGATGCACACGTGTATGCTCTATTTCTACAGACATGATATCTGAGGTTCCTTAAAAATTTCAACATCGCCACTGTATATGATACCCATATTGTGGAAAACTGCACACGCGATAACAATGTCTCGAACTGTTTCCAAGTCTTCTGGACAAACGTGGAAAACGTCGCTTCCATATCCCAAAAGTACTCTCCACAACATTCCTCTGCTGAGCATGGGCATAGTTGTACCTCTTTCAGGATCAGTTGGTGGGTCTTGGAATGGACTGTAGAGGTATGGTCGAGCTGAGCTGAATATCCCTTGCCATGAAGAATTGCATCTTGTCCTTTGGAATATCGAATTATCATAAATACTTCCTGCCCATCTAGCCACGAAGTCAAGAACTCACTTTTTGGACCTGCACTACCTGAAAAAATAACAACAAAATATCCTTAAGACTGATCTCACAATTTAAAATAAGAACATGGAAAGTTGTAAAGAAAATTCATTCCACATAAATTAATGCCTAAACACAAATTAACCCAATACGCATACCTGATTATTAAAATGTCCATATCTTGTGCATTTTGAAATGCAGAAAATACTCTTTTCTGAAGTTAATAACATGAAAATAACTGTGTTTGTAAAAGTTTTTCAGTATTATTCAAATCTAAACAATTGCTACATACCTGCCTAAACTACTTGCATAAGTGCACACGAGCAGGATGGTAAAATTATTCTCATCAGAAAACCTGTTCAGTAATTGCTTATAGGCACATGTAGAATATGATTTATGTAAATGCATGTGTGTACTATGAGAATATCGAAATTACAAAAGCAGAGTTTGGACCTATATTAATTTATGTCAAATAAAAATTATCTGTGTACACCTTTGGAATGGAAAATAGAAGAGAAATATTCATGATTTCACAATTATGCTTGTTCAAATATGTTCATGTTAAATCATATATTTTTGTGTAATCATATATACTGTAGTAATAAAATAAAATCAGCGACTACCTTCATTCACCAGGTGATGAACCAAGCTTTGGGGCTATTTTCACCAGGTCTCGTGATTTGTCACTGTGGAAATTTATTTTTAAGACACAAATATTTTCTTGTATTCTATCTTTTGCACTGCATGTTAGGGAGGGCAGTTAGGTATTCCATTTGTGTGTCTAAAAACAATCAGAAACTTCTATAGTGCACAGGTTAGGTAGTTCGATTAACTGTTATTGTCTTGTTTATTTTCCCAAGTTAGTGTGAGTAATTTGACATACATACATTGAAAATGTGTGAAAGATATATCTGGTCTCACCACATTGTGCCAGTAGTTGCCCAAAATAGAAATACTAGGTACCCTTAACAATCTGTACTCCCTCAAGAAAGTAAATGCCTTGCATGGTTTATGTTAAATGTTGAGGTTTTTCACTATTTTTAGCTCGCACAGATGTGTCATTGTGAAATAAAGTACGTCTGTTACCTTACTGTGAAACAGCCTGAGGGCTTCGTGCAAGTGAATATAGCACCCAGCACGACATTCCACAACAGGAGCTAAAATTTTTGGTCGTTAAGTTAGGAGTGTTAGGTTTGGAGTTGACGTGTTCTTTCGCTCTTTTTGTGTGCACATAAACGGTTTTTTACTAATAAAAGGCGGCGAAAGTAACCGTAGATGGAAGGTTTTAACTTACGCCGGTCATACTTTGGAATCAAATACATCCGTTATTTGTGTTTTCCGCGAGTTGGAACCAATTTAATATTACGTAAAACATCGAAATCTGTCCATTAAAAAGAAAACAAAACAATTCTCGAGGGAGTACATTGGGTTAACGGCACCGAAATCCTATTGTATTCCATTATTTTGCTACACAAATGAGTAAGAAATCGATGCACTACTCAGAATCAAATAATGTTCATGCAGAAGCAATATTATTATAATACAGGATTACACTTTTCTTTATGAATCAATAAACCGAAGAAAGAGAGGCAGTACAACCAATTAACAAGCTTTATGTTTCCTCAAACTAAGATAATTACGTAGAGAGTAGTTCAATTTACATACCTGATGCAAAACTGAGGCATAAAAACTGGACAAAACAGCTGTTGCAATGAGAAAATCTTCAAAATATCCATCCTCTTCATCATAGTTTCTAACTGCAACGTCCATTTTTATTTTCTCAAGAGAACATTCGGTATCTCAAGAGACCAGTTTCGTTCTCTTGGCGAATACAGGATCTTAAGAGACCGAATATCGCTCTTACGCTGCCAAGAAGTGTCTATGAAACAGCAAATCTTAAGATGGATCTTGAGAGAGAACTATGAAACGCCAAAAGTGTCTCTTGGCACAGACTGTTCTTATCCAAGATGGTGAAGTAAACCGTCTCTTGGCTAGTATCTTGAGATACGTTTATGAAACAGCATGGCGTCTTAAGAGAGGTCTCAAGACGCTTTCCTTTCTTGAGAAACGACTATGAATACTGGCCTAAATAAAGGAAGAGCATTAACAATCTAGCAACATTGTGTTCTGACGTCACAGGAAACTTTTTCATGTTAGGCAATACAAGGTAACGCGTCTCTTAGCGAAAATATTAATTTTTCTTTGTATTTATGCTAATGGAACCTAACCTAACAGGCCTAACCTAACCACGTAGGCATTCCTCGTCTGACGTCAATATTCAAGGTTGCAAGATTGTTGTGCGTAAAGGAAGAGCATTAACACTTATCGCACAACACTCTAGCAACATTGTGTTCTGACGTCACAGGAGACCTTTTTCATGTTAGGCAATACAAAGGTAACGCGTCTCTTAGCGAAAATATTATTTTTTCGGTAACATTATCGTATGAGGGAAACGGATTCCTTCAAATTTACAGGAGAAAGTACTTATGGAAATCATTTTCTTTAGCGTTGTGGAAGTTCCCGAATATAGATTTGATCCATTTTAACGTGAATGCGTGTTGTTTTCTGCAAAAATCTCTGTCCGACATGCTGTTTCTGCTCCTGCCATTTGCTTTCTGCACGAGAGTGCAATGTTCCGTGTGTTAAGATGATGCAACCCCATAGCCAGTGTTTCAGCCTCGCCGTGTTTTCACTAGACGTGTCGAGTATTTTTAATTTTTTTTTTAACTATGCTTGCCTAACCTAACTTAACCTAACCTAACCTTACGGAAAATGGTTTTTGGGGCTAACGAATGGTTTTTGGGGCTAACGAATGGTTTTTGGGGCTAACGTGAATGGTTTTTGGGGCTAACATCAATGGTTTGTGGGGCTAACGTCAATGGTTTGCGATGTATTAGCATAATTTCAAATCCGGGCACGAAAGTAGATATTTTCCGGTGAACGAGGTTGCAACATTGCATAAATCGACAAAACACTCTCAGAACGTCCCCTAAACCAGTACGCTATCACGGCCATAATGTGTTACAAATTCGAAACAACAAGTAACAGTAAGTACTCGTAAATAGAAAAAATAGACATTATCTTGGTTAGAAATGCATTAGTTCACCTTAAGAAATGTTCCGCATTCCAAAATATTACGTTAGCAATGTAAAGAAGTCCGAAATATATGATTCGTAGGTGTTTCCCTCATGCGATAATAGTACCAAATAACCTTGCGATTTACCACGTTCATTGTCCATACACAGCAATTCGGAACCGTCTTTCTTTCGCAATTCGTTAATGCTCTTCCTTTACGCACAACACTCTTGCAACCTTGAATATTGACGTCAGACGAGGAATGCCTACGTGGTTAGGTTAGGTTCCATTAGCATAAATACAAAGAAAAAATGGTACTATTATCGTATGAGGGAAACACCTACGAATCATATATTTCGGACTTCTTTACATTGCTAACGTAATATTTTGGAATGTGGAACATTTCTTAAGGTGAACTAAGGTAATGTCTATTTTTTCTATTTACGAGTACTTACTGTTACTTGTTATTTCGAATCTGTAACACATTATGGCCGTGATAGCGTACTGGTTTAGGGGACGTTCTGAGAGTGTTTTGTCGATTTATGCAATGTTGCAACCTCGTTCACCGGAAAATATCTACTTTCGTGCCCGGATTTGAAATTATGCTAATACATCGCAAACCATTGACGTTAGCCCCAAAAACCATTAATGTTAGCCCCAAAAACCATTTTCTGTAAGGTTAAGTTAGGTTAGGCAAGCATAGTTAAAAAAAAAAATTAAAAATACTCGACACGTCATGTTCTAGTGAAAACACGGCGAGGCTGAAACACTGGCTACGGGGTTGCATCATCTTAACACACGGAACATTGCACTCTCGTGCAGAAAGCAAATGGCAGGAGCAGAAACAGCGTGTCGGACAGAGATTTTCGCGGAAAACAACATGCATTCACATTAAAATGGATCAAATCTACATTCAGGAACTTCCACAACGCTAAAGAAAATGATTTCCGTAAGTACTTTCTCTTGTAAATTTGAAGGAATCCGTTTCCCTCATACGATAATGTTACCCCAATTGTGTATTGCGGAACATAGTTGAAGGCGCCATTATGCTTTTTACACGGAAATAACTTCAATTTTTCACATTACGAGTAATTCTTTTGAGTCCTTTCTTCCGTTGCGGAACATACAATATGGCACGCACAGCTGTGGATCATCGCACGTCGTGCTTGTGTTTTGTCGATTTGGAGTGGGTATGCAGTGTTTCAACCTTCTTAACCGAAAAATATCTACTTTCGTGTTCTTTATGTCATCACAAACCATTGATGGATAGCCCCAAAAACCATTCCCGATAGCCCGAAGAACCATTCACGATAGCCTCAGGAACCATTTCCGGCAAGGTTAGGTCAGGTAAGCATAGTTAAAAAAAAAATCTGGTAAGAAAAGGCACATTTGGAAACACTGGCGAGATCGCGTGACTTTCAACGCTCGCGCCATCTGCTGGTACATAATGGAAACAACGGCATAATGTCGCTTTGCACAAAATGCAAGTTTATAATATCAAAATTGTTTATTTCTTGTAGTGCAGCATTCTACTGTGAGAAAATACCTCCACGAACTTTCAAAATACTACAGAAACTCATTTCCGTAAGTAGTTTCTTCTGTAAAAATGTGTCTCCGATATAACAGACATTTACCCAAAGACTAATTATCGTAGAATTTTGGAAATCATTGTCACATGAAATTTGAACCTTTCTTAAAGTAATGAGCACTGTTTGGACTTGAAAAAAGTTATTTATGTTGAAAATTACCTTACGCAAGCATGCGCACTTCTTATGGACAAGATATTCTACGTTCACAAGTGACAGTAATTAAGTATCATAGAAGCGTGGGAATGAATGTAGAAGTAAATCGGAATGAAAAAGGTTGGTAGCCGGAGTGGAGGCGGGGCCACAGTAGCGGTAGGAGGTGGTAGGTCAATTACCCTAGGGAGCCCAGAATCGGGGGGCAATTAATACTACTTTTTTTCCACTTCCAATTGTTTCCTCACCTTAAATCCTACATTTCTGGGATCCTTGATTCCTACCCTTTCCAACGATGTATCAAACATATTTCTATGAAGAAGGGTCGATTCGACATCCTTACCTTTCTTTCACCCTGGCTATGTGTTTTTGACTCTTCTGATTTTACCTTGATCATGCTGCTAAGAGATGGGAAAAATGTTTATGTAATTATTTGTTCTGTTCAGCACATGGTGAATTGTGTGGATGATATTGTATGCTGTGTGACTAACATTTTTTACATTATTTACAGATAAATATGAAACCTCTGAAGGGAAGGAAGTTGATGGTTTTGAGTATGCTAAGTGTAGGAGCTGTGTGCTTCTATTGTTTATATTTGATTGCAAATCCAATGGATAATTATATAAAAGGTAAGTCAGTTTTATTTTGCAATGTGTTTTTTTTTAGAATGTATTATGCAATTCTTGTCAATTGTATTATCAAATATGAAATTATCTTTCATATAATAACTATGTAACTAAGAAAACAAATCTTATATATAAAAAGGACTGTTCAGTGAATGATAACACACCAACTTTCTTGTATCTTTATGTGGCTTTTACTTTCGTTTTGAGCTAAGGTGTAGTAGCACCCTGCTGCAAGTAGCATGGAAGTTTTTGTGAATTAGACCAAATCAGAAAAACCTTAAGATAACTTTTACATTTTGTCAAATATTAATGGGGCATTCCAGTGTGTCTCTGTGACATTCACACATAAAATGTAAGATTCTAGAATTGGATTGAAATAATTACAATGAACTGTTATGTATACTTTGTGGTATCTGCTAACAAATGAAAAATACTTGAGTATGATGACATAGCCTGTATGCATGAAAAGTATTAATGAGAATGCATTATGTGTGTGATGCACTTTAGTATTATACAGACTACCTCATTTCAGACCATCTGTTACACTTATGGGACTTTATTTTAATGCTAAGAGAACCAAACCTGACCTGCCTAACATAACGACGACAGCATATATTGAACAAAATCTCATAAGTGTTTCTTCTGCTTTACCAGAGATGGTCTGAAATGAGGTAGTCCGTATAATACTAAAGTACCGTGAATAATGCAAAGTATACGCATTCACAAATATTTAAAGCTTAATGCACTTAAAAGCAATAATAATTTCAAGATTGATTCCTTTTTTTATTTACATGGAGTACGACCATTTTTCGTTGAATGACGCAAATGTGATTTGTCTTGCAGTGGTAACTTACTAAGCATTTTGTTTCTTTCAAATACATCGAGTTTGATCAATGTGGATTGCTGCCAAGGCAGCAATATCCAAATTTTGTGTTATTTTTTTTATTTAACTTTTCAGTATTAATTTGATCAAAATTTATGTTTTTATTTCGCACACTTTTCTGGTAAATACACTAAAATTTTACTTTATTGTGCTTTTAAACTCGTATTTTAAATTGTAGGTCACATGGCCTATGTCATTTCATGACAGTTTGATACATTGGAACTGAATTTGAGTAAGCTATATTCCATGTTTTTGTGCCAAAAATAACATAATTTCCGTCAAATCATTTACACATGGTTTTGTGTGATTGCTGGAAGTAATTCATGCATGGCATAAATGTGGAGCATTTTGTTTTTTAAGCCTAACGCAAAATAATGTTGAATTATCATGATATTTTTTATTGTTTTAGTGCAAAATGTGTTGAAATTCGCTAAAAGGCCTCAATTCACATATTACATAAAATTTACATTATTTCGTGATTTCACGTGGGTGAAAAATGTGTTCTAAATTGCACAATTACAAACACTATTTCGGAGTAATTACAATTTTTCTGTATTATTGTGCTTGTGAAAAATCAGAGTCCCTATGCATAACATGATGGTTTTTTTCATCCTGCAAATTTTCCTGGATTAAATTTCCAGTTGAACCCAAAAGTTCATTGTCCCATCACTGTGTTTGTAATGAGTGAGTTTCCTGGCAAAGATGTACTCGGAAAGAAAGTACCGAAAGGGTGTAAAAAATAAAGTAAAATAGTTTCGTACCTTTTTCTATGTGCATTGCATTCTGCAGACCTTAAACTACTTTTCTACGTAGTTTCCACCATTGTTCAAGCATTTGTCGTAGCGTGGCACTAGTTTTTGTATCCCATCATCATAGAATGTTCCTGCCTGTGACGGGCAGACCTTTTGTTTTTGTGTTCCTCTGTCAGGTTTTTTGGCACCACCTTGAGCACAATTTTCGATATTCCAGGCGATCTGTCACAATTTCGTGACAACGATATTGTGAAGTGTCTGTTTTCATGAATTTCCGTGTCGACCGCACACACCAATTCCTTGGTCACTACAGATGGCCGACCGCTCCTTGGTTTATCGTGAACTGTCTCACGACCTTCTTTAAACATCCGGACCCATTTCCTCACCATCCCTTCACTCATTGCACCCTCCCCATAGACCTCACACAGTTGACGGTGGATATCTACCGTTTTCATGTTTCTTGCATTGAGAAAACTAATCACAGACCGGACTTCACAGTCGGTGGGCCAAATGATTTTCTTGAACATTTCAAACCTTCAGAAAACTACGAAGAAAAAGCATGATCTGCTCCCACGCATGCCTGTGGCTTACTAACAGATGAAGGACGTCAGTGAAAACTCACACGTTCGTGACTGTAGCGACAATATTTGCAAACGGTACTTACTTTACGAATATGCCTTGTAGAAGTATGCAGGTCTGTTAAAGGCAGCATCAACTATGAAGTGTGTGGTAGAGCTTGACCATTGAAAAGAGGTTGCACCAGGAGTTTCATGCTAACTGCATTTAATGCATGTTTGGGGAATAATCACCAAATCAAAGGATGTTGGCTTACCTTCTTGTTTATTCTAGATGAACACTACAGCTACACTACAAACACTGAGTAATACCGAAGGAAACACTGAGTAATACCGAAGGAGACTGCTCCCGTCGTTGGCCTCGTGATGCCTAAAATCTCCCTCTCTCTCTTTTTCGTCCCCAGTCTTTCACCCCTGCTTCCAGGGGTCAAATCACCTCGCGTCTGGTAAGGCAGTTCCTTCTCCCCCCGTTAGGTGGCAGCAAAAGTCAGCGGCTTTCGGTGGCTGTCGCTACACCAGCCCCCCACGGAGAAAAAGGGTTACACCTTGTGTGGGAGGCGAAATGTTACGCGTCAACCAGAACGGGTGACGTAGTCACCTTTTGGTGACGGACTCTCTTGACGTTGCGCCGATGGTGGTTGGTTGGTGGGGGGGTGCGTTGGTGTCTCTGAGGAATCCTTGGTTGGTGGGACGTCCTCCGTCCAGGTGTAGGCTGGTTTGACCTGGTCAATGCTGACGCGGGTCTCACGACCGTTGAGACGCAGGGTGAAGGTCTTGCCGTTTTTGCTTATAACTTGGTGTGGTCCGGAATACGGTGGTTGGAGGCTGCCTCATACGGAGTCGTCACGGAGAAAGACGTGGGTGCAGGTTGACAGGTCCTTGAAGACGAAGGTGCTGGGTTGATTGTGACGGGAACCGGATTGTGGTCGGAGGCGAGCCATGTGTTGCCGAAGTCTGGAAATCAGGTCGGAAGGGTCTTCCATCCGGGTGGCTGTTGGTGGCACGATGAGCTCTCCTGGGAGTCGGAGAGGTTCGCCATACACCAGTTCGGCAGGCGATGCTGCGAGATCATCTTTGATGGTTGCGCGAATCCCAAGGAGCACGAGGGGCAGGGTTTCTATCCAGGTGGAGCCAGGGTGGCACATGAGTGCTGCCTTGAGGTGGCGGTGAAAGCGCTCGACCATGCCGTTGGCGCACGGGTGGTAGCTGGTGGTGCGATGGAGCTCGGAGCCGGGCGGGTGCATATGGACGGGGTTTCGCGGTGGAGGTGTCGCAGTAGAGCTTGACTTCGGTGCCAGGTATGTCCATGAGCTGGAGGTGGAGATCGCAATCGCCGTTCAGGAGCTCACGGAGCTCATCGTCCTCTTCTTGGGCGGAGGCGAGGGAGCACAGATTGGGGGAGGGGGTGTTCCCGCGAACTGCGTCCACCCGCGATAGCACGTCCGCCACCACGTTAGAGGTGCCTTCAATGTAGCGGATGTCCGTGGTGAACTGAGCAATGAAGGAAAGTTGGTTGAGTTGCACTGGAGGTAGTTTGTCACGCCGCTGCTGGAAGGCGTAGGTGATGGGCTAGTGATCCACGTATATGGTGCAGTGTTGCGCTTCCAGGATGTGACGAAAGTGCTGAACGGCTGCGTAGACTGCGAGAAGTTCGCGGTAGTACGGTGGCCACTCGGTCTGCTTGGTGGTGAGTTTCCGGGAGAAAAAGGCGAGGGGTTGCCACGAGCCGTTGGCGAGCTGTTGCAGGCATGCACCGACGGAGGTGGCGAAGGCATCGGTGAAAAGTCCCAGCGGGGCTTCGGGATGCGGATGGGCCAGGAGCGTGGCGTTGGCAAGGCTGGTCTTGCAGGCCTCGAAAGCTTGTTCTAGGTCCGGCGTCCATGGGAATGGCTGGGATCCTCGGAGGGTGGTGACGGCAGCATGCAGAGGAGCTTTGTGTTCGGCAGAGGATGGCAGGAAACAACGGTAGAAGTTGATCATGCCGAGGAAGCGACGCACGCCGCGAGCCGTGGCTGGTCGTTTGAAGTCCTGTAGGTCTGCGATGCGGTCGGGAAGCGGTCGTGTGCCGGCAGCGGAGACTTCATACCCAAGGAACGTGACGGAGGGGGTCCCAATCACACACTTCTGGGTGTTAATCAGGATGCCGTGGTCCGAGAGACGTCCGAAGAGGGCGCGTAGGTGTTCGCGGTGTTCCTCGTGGTTGCGTGATGAGATGAGTATATCGTCGATGAATGGAAAGCAGAAATCCAGTCCTGAGAGCACTTTGTCGATGAAACGCTGGAACGTCTGCCCGGCATTGCGTAGTCCGAAGGTCATATATGGGAACTCGAACAACCCGAATGGCATGGTGATCGCTGTCTTCGGGATGTCGTCTGGGTTGACAGGAATTTGTGTGTACGCCTTGACCAAGTCGATGACCGAGAAGACGGTGCATCCGTGGAGGTGGTTGCTGAAATCGTGGATGTGCCTCACTGGATAGCTGTCGGGAATCGTCCGGGCATTGACACCACGGTAGTTCCCGCACGGTCTCCAGCCCTCCGTTTTCTTGGGTACCATGTGCAGCGGCGAAGACCAGGGGCTGTCGGAGCGACGTGCAGTGCCTTCGCACAACATGGAGTCGAATTCGACCTTGGCTATTTGTAGGCGATCTGGAGCGAGGCGGCGAGGTCGGCTGGACACGGGGGGGCCCGGGGTGGTCCGGATGTAGTGAACCGTGGAGTGACGCACTTCTCGCGGCATGCCGGCGGGACGCGTGAGCGTCGGGAAATCGGCTAGGACGTCGCTGTATGAAGAATCGTCCGACAAGGCCTTGATGCTGGGTTGCGTGGTGTTCGTTGGCTGGCAGGGTGCCGAGAGTCCCGTTCGTCCGTCGAGCAGGCGCTTGTTGCGACAATCCGGTAGCAGCTCGAAGTGGTCCAGGAAGTCCGATCCGATGATGGGCACGGAAACGTCCACGACGACGAAATGCCAGGAAAACTCGCGACGCAGGCCGAGTTTGAGGCAGAGGGGCAGAATTCCGTACGTCTTGATCGTCAAGTCGTTTGCAGCACTAAGCACGTAGTCGGTCGGTCCGGGAGCAAACGTCTCGGGAAACAACAAATATCCGAGCCTGTGTCGACGAGGAAGCGGTGGTGGCTATAGCGGTCGGTCACGTAAAGGCGGCTTCCACCAGGCCGGCAGCCGTTTGCCGCGACTAGCGGCTGCCGTTGGTGTATGTTGTCGCGGGCACGTACCTGCATGGGTCGTTGCACCTCTGATCCTGGTCACCGAAGCGGCGGTGATACCAGCATATTCCCTCATCTCTTCCTCTTGACGGCGATCTGCGGCCGTAGCGGCGCGGGCTGGTACGGTCACGCGATTGCGAGCGGCCGCGGAAGGCGCGAAAGTCGCTTTGCAGGGACGCGACTTGGCGAGTTAGCTCCTCGACGTGCTGAAGAAGCCGAACCGTGTCGGAGGCGGGCGCGAGTGGCGTCGCGGTCGCGCAGATAGCCGACGGGTTGGGCGAAACGGACTGTGCGGCGATGTTGCTTGTCGCGGGGGTGAGCATGCGTGGCAAGTTGGTCCAGCGGAAGTTCCGAAGACTGCATCTGCAGAATCGCTTGAACCTGAGCGGGCAGGCGTTGGAGCCACAACGTACGCAGCAAGTCGTCACGCATGGGAGTGGTGCCTGCGGGTAACTGGAGGTGACGTAGGAACTGGGACGGTTTGCGACTGCCCATTTCTTCTTCCATCAGGATCTGCCGCAATCGTTGATTTTCAGACAGGGAAAATCTTCGCGTGAGTTCTGTCCGCAGCCGGGTGTAAGGGTCAGTTGCCGGTGGTGTACGTATAATGTGTCTCACTTCGAACGCGTACCGACCTTCTAACTGTCCCACGACGTATGCGAACTTCGTCTCCTCCCGGGTGATGTGGGCGATGGTGAACTGGGCCTCCACTTGGGAGAACCACAATTCCATGTCCTCGGGCCAGAATGGGGGGAGCTTCACACTCACTCGATGTACGGAGTCCTGTTGCGATTGTACTGCGTGCATTGCTGGAGTCCTCGGTTGAAGTGCTTGCTGTCTGAGTTGCTCGTTTTCCCGCCTGAGTTGGTCGAGTGCGCTTGAAGTTCCTCTGTCATCGCGGTGTAGTTGGTGTGTGCAGAACAAAGGGGGGATTGGGCACGTCGTCTAGCGTGCACTTGTTCGATCCGGCTGGTATGGTACGCAAAGGGGGCAATCACAATTCACGGCCCCCAAAAAAAAGAGATCACGTCGGGGTCACCTGTTTGGGGAATAATCACCAAATCAAAGGATGTTGGCTTACCTTCTTGTTTATTCTAGATGAACACTACAGCTACACTACAAACACAGAGTAATACCGAAGGAGACCGCTCCCATCGTTGTCCTCACGATGCCTAAAATCTCCCTCTCTCTCTTTTTCGTCCCCAGTCTTTCACCCCTGCTTCCAGGGGTCAAATCACCTCGCGTCTGGTAAGGCGGTTCCTTCTCCCCCCGTTAGGTGGCAGCAAAAGTCAGCGGCTTTCGGTGGCTGTCGCTACACATGTATGAAGACATTTTTCTTGTACGCACGTATTGCTTGCATTGTAGAATAATTTCTCTTGCAGTTTACTTAGGGTTGCTACGATTTTTTGATTATGAAATTCCCTGACATTTTCAGGTTTTCCACTCCAAATATGATTTTTTTCCAGACACATGTATTATCATGATTTTTGCTTTTGAACCGTGTGTTTTTCTATTAAGTATACATCTTCGTTAATTATTATGAATATTCATTTTCACCACTTTTTTTTAAAGCAAATTTGATTCTAAATGCACAAAAACAGGTGAAAGTACGAATAAGTAAAATTACAGTCGGCATCAAACATAAAATTGTACTAGTGTTATAATTGCTAACAAAATTTGCATTCTTGCTACACCAAAATGTAAATTTCAACAAGACCAAGAACTGTAAATTAATAGACAATAGTCTCTTCTTTCCCAACCTTTATGATAAATATGATCATATTGTCAACCTACTTTAGTTTTCAATCAGTATAGTGGGACTGCAACTTTTACTTTGATATTCTTTCTAATACCTAGTATAAAAGAGAAAGAAACTTATATTACCTATGAGTCTATATGGGACTGAAATTCCAAGGAACCATAATTTTTTACTAGACAGAATCTAAGGGCGAGAGGAAGAAGTTTCTGAACTGAATCTTTTTGAAGAGTGGAATCACGTGAACCGAATCCGAAAGTGGAAATGAATGTTCATTTTGCAACTTTTTCTCTTGCAGACTCCCAAGTGCACGTAAATTCCAGATGACATTTCCCTGTTTTCCAGGTTTTTCAGATGCGTTGCAACCCTGTTACGGTTCTTACAGGCACGTAAAGATATTTTGATGTAATGTTTTGGGAGAACACATGCTTCCTTCATCAGACATTTTTTCTTAGTTTGATTAATAATAAAGAATTCTCTCGAAATGTTACATCAAATTTGTTGATGTGCTTGTTGTAAACTGCAAGAGAAATAATATGAGACATGTGGAAAATTTTTAAAATGTCCATCGGGGTTGTGTCAAGTTTGTTATTTGTTTTCAAATTGCTAATGCTATGATGCATATATTATTTACCTTTTTTATTATTATTTTTTTATAAATAGGTTGCTTTGGCATTCCTCAAGCTGGAGTGAAGTCCCTTGCTGTTGTAGGGACTTCGTCCTTAAGGGCTTACAGACAAGATTCAGAAGATGATGTAAATAAATCGGACGTGATAAAATCAAATGTTTTGGCAGAGTTGCAGAAGCTCATGGTTGAAACCGCAGAAGACTTCCCCACTGTTGCTAAGCCAAACGAAGTTCACAAGGTAATTTTACAATTTCTTAACGAAAGCATCACTCGCTCCAATTACACTTCTGACAAGGATATTGTGAAAGGGAGCGGCAGCATTTTCCAGGTAAGTGAAGACGCATGGAAAAATTTGCAGGCAGCTATTAACAAGCTGGACACGCCAGAAGAAAAGCACGCACTCATGGTGGAAGAAATCAAAAGCGGGTTGAGGGAAGCTGTCGTGAATTTGCTAGAAGAGCTGACCAATAAGACTCTCAGGATGATTGTCGACGAGCAGTTTAAGCATTGGGGGAATGGTAATGAAGAAAAGCTTGATCTGATTAGGAAGATCCAGGTAATTATAGTAACAACTTGGAGAAGTGGAAGCACTTTTCTCGGTGAACTTTTAGCCTCTTCCCCAGGTGTGTTCACTCATTACGAACCACTTCTAGCATACGGCATAAGGCAAGTTAGAGACAATGCAGCTGCCCGCGATTCTTTGAGGATGATCTCGAAACTTTTACATTGCGAGTATCACTCGCTCAGCAGATACATTCACAATGCTCAGCAGTATCCCGAGATGATCTCGAGAAATACTAGATTGTGGAAAGCTTGCCACAGCAGAGAGTACCCCGTAAGTATTTGCTACAGTCCGGTATTTCTTCAGCATATGTGCAGTTTGTATCCGTATCAGGTGATGAAAGTTGTTCGCTTAAGGTTAAGGGAATTTAAATCTCTGCTTGAAGACCCATCCTTGAACGTGCATGTCATATATTTAGTAAGGGATCCTCGTGCCACTATATCATCTAGGAAGTATTCTGTGAACTGGTGTGACAGCCGCGAATGCAATGATCCGTCGATTTTGTGCACAGATTTGAAAGAGGATTACGAAGCAGCACTGCAGCTCATGAAAAAGTTCTCTCAACAGTTCACGGTATTACGTTACGAAGATCTCTCCCGTGAACCGTACAACGTTTCTAAACATTTGTTTAAAAAGATTGGTCTCCCTTTTCATCCAAACGTTGCACAGTACATAGAATCTCATACAAATGACAATATCGATACTCCATGGAGTACAAAAAGGAAAAGTTACAAGCAATTGACTCGATGGAAAGAAAAATTACTATGGAAAGATATTGTGCATATTCAAAAAGTATGCAAAACTATTATCTCAGAGTTTGGTTACAAGCTGTTAAACAACGAGACAGATTTGAATTCTCAGGATATTCTGTTGCCTCTTTCGTATGAATATAAGCTTTATTAGATTTTAAGTACAAATTATGTGTAAAGTACAAGCACACGTATGTGTTGCGCCATTTTAGTGAGAAGCTAGAAAAACATAGGTGATAATGTGCCTTCCAATATTGTAGTACAAATATTGTTTTTTGTATAAAAAGAGAAATGTTATTTGTTATTTTTGTAGTTAATTCTGAAACTGAGCTCTCTACTCTTGTGATTTTTAATACATTAATTGTTAAGCCTTTGTAAGATGTTTATATATACTTTTTATAACTTGGTACCAGTGTGGTATACTGGTACGATACAGTTACTCTGTAATGGCCTCAGAGCTAATAATTTTAACCCTTTGTCGTGAACTTTGCATCCATCCCAGTTAATATTTGCAAACTTCTTGTATCTCCATTTGTTAATGGTAATCCTCTGATATGTATTTCGGCAAGGTTTTGTTTAACCTCATGTTTGCCAAAGTTATATAAAAGCCTTCTCTTCTCAAGCAACATTTATGATGCACTTCACATGTGGCAGTTTCATGTAAGGCTGAACAATTGAATTGATTTTTTTTTCTTTTATGTATGTTATGGGAGAACCTACACTGCTTTGATCAGACGATATGGAGTTTCCAAAATTTGTTATGACTGGGGAACGGATTTATATGTCAATACATATTTATATTTATGTATGAAGCTGAAGTATTATATTTATTTTTGCGCATCATGGCATGTAGACTCAAAAAATTCAGCTTTTATTTTCCATATTTGTACATACAGGGAGTGCATAAAGTCCTGCACGAAACTAAAACTGTATAACTTGAAGATTATTAAGTTTATTAACAAAAAAATGTGTGTGTACTTACAGTAAGGTTCAAAGTTTTTTTTGGCTTGTTAAGGTTCATCCCCAAACCTCCAAATGTGCACTATTCATGTCCAAACACTGTTGCAGTCTTTTTGCAAAACCGAGAATTGCATGCTGACGGTGCTCGGCTGGTATATTTAGAATCGCATAACTTATTTTGTCCTTCAGATAGTCCAGATTAGCTGGTTTCTGTGAATACACCTCGGTCTTTACATGTCCCCACAGCCAGTAATTGCAAGGTTTCAAGTCTGGTGATCTTGCAGGCCAAGGTGTGGGTCCTCCGGCCAATCCATCTCTCCTGAAATTGTTTGTTAAGAAACTGCCGAACTTGTAGGGCTGGGCCTTCACCTTCTTGCGTACGATCTTGTGTAACGTTGACTTCGGTATTACCAGTTCCAAGGATCTTCGTGTAAGCGATTTCATTGGACTCCGGCCCACGCTGTCCTGCACTGTCTGAATCACATCGTCACTCGTTCTTGGCTTTCCACTGCGTGGCAAATCTGACACACTTCCCATTGCCGTGAACTTTTCATACCATCTCTTGATACTTGTGTCTGCTGGAAGTGGTTTCCTATACGTTGTTTGGAACTTTCTCCGCACTGAAAAGCAAGATTTTAACTCCGCAAACCACAGCACACACTGTGCCTTTTTCTGGATGGACGCCATCTTAAGTCACGTGATTACCAGGGCAAGCGTCATTGAGCTGTGTGGCCAGAACAATACTTTAAATTTCCCTTCTTCTCACCTTCCCTTTTTTTTTTTAAAAAAAAAAAGTATTCTTAAACATAACAGTTAAAAATTTATAGAGTTTTAGTTTCCTGCAGGACTTTATGGACTCTCCGTATATTAGGTTTTGGCTCATATTTTACTTATTTTAGTTGTTTTAACATATTATTTCCATATTTCAGAACATTTCTCAACATATACTCTGTATTTGCGCAATAACTACGTCCCCGTGTAACCAAAAGAGCTTGGTGAATTTGTTCCAAATAACTGACAAAGCCCGAAGTGATGTAAATAAAGAAAAGTTTACAACCTTTTTTATACCCCCCAATTTTTTTAATTACAAGTTCTCTGTCATCTGAACAATAATGTGTTGTTTTTTTTGCCATTCAATATTGCACCTCCCAACGGTTGGCTTTTGCAATTGTGAAACACTTGAGATTCCTGTTTATTTACAATTGTTGTCAGTAATAGAGAAAGAGGGCTCAAACATCGACTCCTGGTTGTTACAAATGTTATTTTGGCAACGTTGGAAGATAGTCCCAAGTCGAGCAGCCCATTGCTAACCCCACCCTCACTACTATAGTTGCGCATCTGACAGCAGTGCCAGAAGCAACGATTTTGTGGCACGTACGGGATTCGCTTCTGTTTTCTCTTGAAGACAGTCACGGTTGTAGTTACAATGCTGAGACTGTATTTCATGTAGCTCGTGTAGAGGCATTTTTTTACAATTTTAAGTCCATATTTAACGCCATATTTTGTATTTACATATTTAGCACATTTTTACTACATATAAATCCGTTCTCTGGATCATCCCATTTTCTTTCTGAAGGTGTAGTTCTTGTGGTTGGTATTTACATAATACACTTCTCAGATTATGCTTCAAATGTTGAGTGACGTACATGTGTGAACTCAAGCACTCTATACTATTATCTACAACGTTGTTTCCTAGTATTGGGGGAGCTTGATAAGTGCTTGTGCAGTTTTCATTGTATCATGTTCTTTTAAGAGTTTCTTAATGCTCTGTACTACTGCATGTATATCTTAGATACTTACATCAATGTTTCACTTTAAATTGTAGCATAATGTTCATTTATGTTAAAAATGTATTTACCTACCTTACAAAGAGGAACATATAATTTACGTATCAGAAAATGTACTCCTAATACTCCCCAAGCCCCCAAGAAAAATATGATTTTTTTACTTATTTCGAATTCTTTTTGAAAATGCGATGCACGTCATGAAGAAGAACAAGTTCAAAATTTTACCACAAAGTTACTGTCACTGTACTGTCTAGAAAAAAATAGTATGTGTTATGTGTAGACTTGAAGAACACCCTTTATATTCACTTGTTGAACACACTCAACTCATAAAAGTGATATAACAATGAGTATTTAACTTTTTATTAGTTTTATATGAACATCAACCTCAAGAACTTCACGTTGAGAATGAGAAAATACTGCAAATACTGTCTTTATACTTTTAATTGTTGTGCACTATTTGCAACTTTGCTTCAATGAGCTTGTTCTAGTGGTACTTCCCAAATGTAATTGGCAAGAACAAAATGCTGTGTTCTGGAAGATAACATAATGGTGAATGTGATGATAGTTGCCAGAATGTGACTTGTGTTGTGTTGCATTTACCTAAATGTTGCTTCAATAGAGCTCAGGTCATGTCCGAATCTGCAAGTGCACCGTTATGTTGTTCCACGACACTTTCCTTTGCCATCGAAAGGCTCCTTAGTAGTACAATTGCCACTTTTACCATCAGGCTTCTTTTTGAATGCCAACAACCATGATGTAGGACAGGGGCACACAGTACAGAAGCAGGAAGGTGTGTGTCAACTAAGCATCATAAATCTTTGCACCTATTTACTACAGTATTGGTCAAATTATGGGACTCATTGTAAAAAGGAAGCAAATTTCCTTTGCTTTGAAAGTGTTCTAACTAAATAAATTTGACGATTGTTATAAATTTTTATGGGATTAAACCGTTTATCTGCTTAGATATAATCTTGTTTCCCACAATCCTTTCTTTTACTGTATCCCAGGAATAGATGGCAACACGAATCATTGCACATTTGCAAAAATGCCTGGAACATTACGTACATTGTTTACCATGTTATTTATGCTGTTTGTTTGGTTATAACAAAGGAAAGAGTATTAATTCTGGTTGTTGTAAGGGTGCTCTTTATTTGTATCTCCGGAGAAACATGTAATTTCATAAACAACGTGGTTTGAAGTTTTGAAATAAGAGTGATAAAGGAATTGTACAGAAGCGGTGATTAAAATGGGCTCAAAGACAGCCAAAGGTGGTCATACGAAGTACTGCCAGTACTTGCAGTGTGCATAACAATGCAATGTGTATCACAAAACATTAAATCTGTCAAATTTTTCTGCATGACGTGAATTTATCTGCGTTTCATTTTTTCAACTAATTAGTCCCATAATTTGGCCAATACTGTACTTTTGAAAATGTGGCATATGATATATTCTTGTACAAGTAGCATTGAGTTTTAGATCGTCTATTCAATAAGTGTTGCCTCTACAAAGCGAAAGTTGCAATATTGCTGCCAAGTGTAGCTATTGTCACGCCTTCTACCTCCCTCTGTGAACTCCAGTAATGCCGCAGATTTGGACTATGACGGTGTGGGGGTTCCATGGGCGGAACAGTGCTTTAGGCAGCAGTAGCTGCTGATTCGGACATGGCCTAAGTGTCGGAAACATGCAGAGATGCCAATTTTTGAGAAATTTGATCAGTAAACAACCTTGAGAGAACAGTGGTGTGTTGAATAAGCCAAAAGTAACATGTAAAATATACAATTAATACACAAAAATATTTTAGCATGTTTGAAATTTTTCATATTTTGCCAGAAAAGATTAAATATCAGCATACTTAAACCCTTTCGTCGTTCATCTGATTTTGTTGATTCTGTATCCTGTTCTCTAAAATTTTCGTAATTCAGACTTTCCTTTACTGACCTAAGAATGTGTTCTGGGGAAATATTCTGGTACTTATTGTATGAGCATATGGATAATCTCTGCAGATAGTCTGAGCACTAAATTCTGGCTATGTGAGTTGTATGATATTTTTGTCCATTCATAATTTTACAGTTTGGCATAGGGACTGTGTGCTTATATGAACCAATCAATTTTGCCATTACCAGAGAAAAAAGTTACGATGCACATAGAAACAAAAGTAGTAAAAATGTAAATTTGTGTTATTTTTTTACTTATTTTGTTAGCTTTATATGTGAAATAAGTGATTTTCAAAATAATTATTTTATTCATGTTATTGTTTCAAACCCTTTTGTTGTTGACAAAAAATAACTTTTTAGGTACAACGAATTTTGGTACATATTAGGAATTTTTCTGTTAGAAAATGTGTCAGTTATTGTTTTGTTTAAGTTTTCATTTACGTTTGCGCTATATGTTACAACGAATTTTGTAGGACAGCAGTAAATTAAACAACGGAAAATTGTCGATTCCATTTTGCAAGGTAAAGTACCTTGGCTTTTAACATTGTTATTCAAACCATGTGTATTTACAATGACTATGTAGAAGATTTAATAATGTAGAGTTTTTTATTGTTAAAATATGATAGTTGTAAGGGTATAATATTGAATATACAGGGTGTCATTTTAATGGCGCCCACGGACCACGGGAACGTATAGAGGGCATCAAAACAAACAACTTTTCTCAGTAAAATATTTCTGGTTGGTGCATCGTTTCAGCGCTAGAGTTGTTAAAAAAAAGCCCGTTTTGCCGCCTGAATGCTGGCAACCACACACAACATTTGATTGCATTTGTGACGTCATATCCCGCCGTGAAGCGATGCGTTCCAGGGTTGCCAGGAACACACACATTCTATGAAAAATGACATATCTACAATCAGCCATATTATGTACCGTAAAACAAAACGAGAAAACACGTTCTGTAAACTAACAGGAAGTAAACAAACGATACGAAGAAGGGTAGAAAGGAAATAAAATTGAAATGGACATATCGAATTTTGTCTCGGCTTAGATGTCAAATATTTGCAAATCTAGTTACTAAGTTGGCATCTACAATTTAATCTATCCAATTCATCCTTCTGATACTAGTTGTCTGTGACACACTGAACAGATAACAAAATAGGAATGAAAGCACTCAAAATTCCAAAGGTAAGTAACACATAATATAATCTATATTCAGGGCATTATGAGGCAAGTGGCAAAAATGGTTGAAAATACAGGGATATAAGTAGTAGTAATACAAGCTCTCCAACGACAGTGTTTATCTATGCACTGGATACACATTTAATAGTTTGCAACTGTGAACAGGGCAGTATATTCGCTACTGATTCATCATTACATTGTTAATGTGGTTGTACGTGTTTGTCATAATGTAACAACGTGAACCTCGGATACTTCCGTTATCAGCACAAAAGTACCACAAGGCATCTGGACACAAACCTGCAGATATCAACCTTGAAACGAGATTTGCAAATATTTGACATGTAACTGGGCGTAAACAGCCACATGTAAGCTGTAAGTGCAATAAAATGTATTGTTGTTGATATTTGATATGTAGGCTGAGACAAAATCTGATATTGACACTTCATTTTGAATACTTTTCTTTACCATTCTCCTATCGTTGGTTCACTTCTCCCTTCCCCGGAGATGACTGCTGATCTTCTGGCTGGTATGATATGATGTTCTGTCTACTGGACGCGTTTGTCGCTTTGTTTTACAGCTAATAATGTGGTTAGTAGTTTGTCATTTTTCACAAAATTTGCGTGTTACTTGCAACCCTGTCGTGTGCTGTTTCGCCGAAGGAAATGACGTCACATATATGATCAAATGTTGTGTTGGGTTGCCAGCATCCAGGCGGCAAAACTGTCTTTTTTGAAAGGCTCTAGCGTCGAATCAATGCACCGAGAAAAATGTTACTGAGAAAAGTTGTTTGTTTTGATGTCCTCTATACGAGTCTGTGGTCCGTGGGCGCCATTAAAATGACACCCTGTATATTTATTGCCTTTGGAATAAGAATACTTGTAATGCAGATTCCAACATAGATAATGTTCAGTTTTTGGCACTTAACTTTACTTTGTCAAGCATCCAGCTTCTAATCTGGCTTTCTTGGGAGGTTGGACAAGATTTGGTTAAAATGTAACTGGTAGATCATTAAAAGTTTTAAAGAAAGGTGGTCGTAAGTTAAAATCAAGGTGGCAGTTGACATGTCACAATGTTCAGTCTTCTACGTCTGGCTCCCAAGCTGCTATACAATGTTGTGAAAGCTTGAGGAAATGAAGGCATGTGCCAAAAAAGTAAACATTATCTTTCCGATCTCTATTTGGTAAGCTAAATAGTATTTTAATTCAGCGTACTGAACACCATAAGCAGGTATTCTTTTGTGAATGTTAACTTTCCCATCACATCAGGATTTTATCCCCTGTCACAAAGGTCAATCAACCCACCATATTATAACGTTGACTTTTGGCCATTTTGTGACTTTACAAATGTCACTTATATTCCAGGCAGTGGTTGTTTAAGAAATTGGCCTTGATCTGATGTCCCAGTTCATGTGGTGTGTATTATTGCTGACAATCGAAAGTAATTTTGTGTTCCTGTGCTTATGTATCTACCACTGGCATTTGGCTTGGCATGATTAGGGTTGCTATATCTCCTGTATTCTATATTATGTTTTTATGTCCTGCGGAAGTGGGAGGAATGGGATCCGTGAGCATGTCACTTAACACATGAGTATGTGACTAAAATATTCTATAATATATAATATAAACTGTCTATGTATCAAAGCTTCTTTTTACATTTCCGTTCAGAGTGTCTTGTATTGACAATGGAGAAATATAGCAACCCTATCCATGAAATAGGTGGAGCCTATAATAGGTTATTTTCTAATAAGAGTGCAATATATTGGGCTATTCATATGGACATATAACAAAGTTTTGGTGAAAATGTCTATAAAAATTCATACTTGAATGTAAAAATTCTAATCGCTAGTCTATTTATTTATTTATTTCCATGCCGTACACACTGCAACGTTTTGTTCAAATGTGAACTTGTTCAATTTTTATTTGATTGTGTATATGAGCAATTTCAGACCATTCAAGATTTCCAACAGTGTTCAACGACTTTCAATTGCGTTCAATTCAAGGAATTGTTCATGATTAATTTGATCATGTACAAGGCGATTAAGCACTGTGTCCCGTATTACTCTTGTATCAAAAATTTATGTAATTGTTTGTGAAATGCCTGGTATTATTATAGACATTGTGTATTTTTTTTTAAAAAATAATGTTTTACATAGTAAACTTTCATCAGATGTTGAGAGTTGATGAGGTGTATTTTGGGTAAATTTGCCTATGGCATTGTCTATTGCATCTAAGGGTAGGATTGTGTGGATTGATGTACATTATTTTTCATAAATATATGAATTAATATATATTAATGTGATCCGGTGGCTCAACACATTGAGCATGCAACCATATGGTATTAATTTTACCATGGAAGGTTTTGGTGTTGTAGAATCCCAGTGTGGGCATACATGTTTGTCCTTTCTTAATTAGTTGTCATTTTCACAAATAATGAAAGTACATGTAATATTTAACTTATAGATTATTTTCCCTTGAAGATAAATTGTTCCCAATATTTAATCAAGATATGTCTAAAGGTAATGTTTATTGTAATATGGTGTAAATCATTTTTGACTTAAATATATGTGCATGTTAGTTGGATGCTAGTAACTGCATTAAAATCATGAAAACAATATAACATGTATTTTAAAAATATTCAAAAAACACAAAAAATGGCACTTATGTTTTTTGCAAAACGACATTTCAAGAATCTACTGTTCTCTTCTTCAGATCCAAAACTTTGACTACGAAAAACTTTCCATAGCCACATGAAAATATTTTAAAAACCAGGAATAAGGGTGTGGATTTGATATGGGTTAGACAGGAATTCAAACACTATGCCTAAAATTGTTGTAGCCTCCATATTACGCTATTCGGGCAGCCCAGATAACGCACGACTTTGCATACGATGTGACGTAAGTGAGTAGGGGGGAAAAGTAGGGGAAGTAAGTTGCGAACAACTTCCTGCATTCAGGGAGGCAACATATTGCGGTTACTGCAGGTAGTGAAATGACGCGGGCCAATTTTAAACCTTTTTAAATTGTTCAATGTTGAAATACGTGTTTTAGATGGAAAGGATCTTTTAACTTCAGGGACTGTTAATTTGTAACGGAATATGGAGGCTACAACAATTTTAGGCATATTGTTTGAATTCCTGTCTAACCCATATCAAATCCACACCCTTATTCCTGGTTTTTAAAATATCTTCATGTGGCTATGGAAAGTTTTTCGTAGTCGAAGTTTTGGACCTGAAAAAGAGAACAGTAGATTCTTGAAACATCATTTTGCAAATAACGTACTCATAAAACGTAAGTACCATTTTTTGTGTTTTTTGAATATTTTTAAAATACGTGTTATATTGCTATTGTGAGTAATTCGCACATTCATGAAAACAGGAACAAAAAAATAAATTAAAAGGTTGCAAAGGGCATTTGGGTGATACCTCAACTCTGTCGTGATGTGAGGTTGAGAAGGAAGGAATATAGGGTAAAAATTCACACGACTCACTAAAACTTAACAGGCACTTAGAACTGATGTCAGATGGAGGTGTCACACCGCTTTGATGTAACTGTTTCAACTCTGTCTGGTAAAATTAAGTACTTGTCTAGTTTTACTAAGTGTTCTGAGTTTTTATCTTTTATTCGACCTTCTTATCCTCATGACTGGGTTGAGATATCACTTAAACATAGGGTAACCAGCTTTTGGCATTGAATTTACTGGAGATTTAGTCATGACAAATTTTATCCATTTTTAGCACATGTTCATGGATTAGATAATATTGAACGAAAAAAATAAATGTATACAGTTCACAATACTGGATAAAAATTTACAAACTTGCATGTTTCTTAGTCTTAACCTATGTGTATTTGTCCATTGATGCTGTGGAACAGACTTTTTTTATCTTGCGCAAATTAAAAAAAAAAAAAACTTTACCATTTTATTCATAATTAAATGCTACCTTTAATTCAGAAGTAATTACATCTAAGCTGCTTTGATTGCTCTGAATTGTCCATGTATTACTCGTTAGTGGTAAAATTCTTTCAGTGTGAGCCTTACAAATGTTTGGCACATCAATTTCTTTATTTCTAAAATCACCGAAAATATCAACCCATCTTTCTTCTACACTTCCTGCATTTACCACATTCAAAATCACACCCGCCGAATACTAAACGTGCATCATCTTGCAGTCAAGTTGACGTTTTGCATTGCTTATCAGAATGAATTTAAATTTCGCAATCTTCATTGTTTGTGAAATGTACCGGAGAAATAGAAAGTCAAAGGAGGTTCCAAAAAAAATTAGCCCTAATATGGGAAGGAGTTCAGGAAGTATGGGAGATTTGGCTGCCCTACTAAAACACCAGTAGCCCTTTGCGACCTTTCTTCAACCTGTCTTGTTCTTGTTTCCTAAATGCAATGCATGAAAGACTATATACCAGTTAGTACATTACTGATCGAAGATGCTGTGATATGTTTTTATATGCACTATGCATACAACTTTCAATTTGTAAATCTTCATAATATAAAGGAAGATGGTATGTATTCTGTATCATTCCTAATAATGAATATTTTTAATGTTATTCAGATTTATCTTTTTTATATAAATACATTTGGTAATAGTAATAATTATGTATACAAATTCTAGCTTTTTAATTTGTCTCAACACAGCAAATATCTCATTTTCACTGTTCATTTTCTTTATTACACAGGGTGATTCAAAAGTCCAGCACCATAGGATTTGATTTGATTTTTGTAATTTTGTGTTACTTTTCTGCCACTTTGAGTTAATTGTGGCAATGAGAATCAATGATAATTAGGGACGTGAAGTTTGAGTTTTATTTTCCCCTAAATTTCGATGTTATTTTTTACTGCAATTCGGTGTTATTTTTTGCGGTTTAGGACAAAATTTGGTGTCATTTTTACAAGAATTGTTACTGTTCCTTCTATGCTTAAGATTTTCACATTGTTTTAGTTCTGGAAAATTGAGACAAGTTTTAGTTTTAATGACAAAAAAAAATGTGGCTTTGTGAGAAATGAGCAAATTTCTTCCATTTAGAAAACTATTTAGTCTCATCAGCCACTAAATATGAAACATTTATTGAATGATAACATCCAAATCTTTGAACACAATCATACACATCATATTTCCCTAACAATGCCAAAACATCAATCTCACCTCAAAATACCCCCTTCCCCACCTCCCGAGACACGACAGGTGCTTCTCCCTGAAAAATTTCCAGTTCCTACGAAATTTTCCTTTTGGGAAGATCCTCCCTGAGCAAATTCTATGTAAGGACGAGGTGCCAAACTGCAATAGATGAAGCGTGTCAATATCTTTTGAATCGAAGTATCACCAGCTAGAGTACAAATGACAGATCTAATAGTGCTTCAGGTAGTTTTTTTTGAACAGAAGATGTGTTGTCCCCAGTTAATATTGCATATTTCGTGGCGTTTTTCGCGTTAAAGTGTAAAATTTGGTGTTATTCTGAAAAATGACATAATTTGTGTTATTTCGCGATTTTGAAGCACTGAAATCTTGCCTCCTTAACCTACCCAAATACATTTTAAATACTTTATTTTGCTTTCATTAACTTCTCGGTGTTATCGTTTAAAACGAAAACTTCACGTCCGTAGTGATAATATAATGAAATTGTCGAAGGGACACTCACAAAGAACACCATGGAGATTAACTCCCAGCACCAATTGGTGCGGGTAGCAAAAAGAAATGCAAAGAGGAGAAAGTTGTTGGACATATGTGAATTTTAATCTAATGTGCAACATATTGAGGCTGTACACTCGTACGAGCCTCAGTGAGATCAGAAAATGCTTTGTTGCCATGTGCTTCGTCCTTAAAGGGGCATTTACTGTAGTAGGTAGAAAGCCTCTCTTATTAGCCTTATTACTTCTTAATTTGCATGGTATATTCTATGTTGAAAATTCAAGCATATTTTGATTGAAAACCATATATTCCCAAGAACATTCCTATTTTCATTTTTTTTTTTTTTTTTTTTGCTATCTGCACTAATAGTGGAGTTCCCTATGGAAACAGACTTTTAAATAACCCAATGTAATCACCAAACACATTGTTAAAATGTCTGAAAAAAACCCCACTGCTTAGTGTAAGTGTAAGATGCGTACTTTGTTATCACAGCTGTAGTCAGATGTTTCCAATGATGGATATTATTGATTTCTTGTGTTAATGTGATTTTATATATAATTCTCTGTTCTTTCTTTCTCTCTCTCTAGAGAGAGGAGGAGACAAGGGAAAGAAAGAAAAAGAACTGAGGAGGGGGAGGAGGAATAGGGGAAATGCTGTCTTCTTTCTCTCCTCTTGCCCCGTTCTTTTTCCTCCTCTTTTCTCCCCCTCAGTTGTTTTTCTCTCCCATCACTCTTCTTCCATCTGTATTTTTCCTCACAAACTCTCTCTAAATGTATAGAGAGAGACCAAGAGAGGGAAGGGGAGAAGAAAATAGAAAAAGCTCTCCCTGCATCCCTTTCAATATTTTCTTCTCCCTCCTCTTACTCTAGAGAAAGAGGAGTCTCTTTTTTGTTTCTCTGCAGTCTTTTCCTGCTTTCTTTTTCTCTTAAGAGATAATGAAACTGCAGAGTGAAGGGGGGGGAGAAAGACGAGTGTGTATTTTCTTCCCCCCTCACTGTTCTTTTCTCTCTTTCTCTCTCTCTCTCTAATATATTGTTCAAATATATTTCTTTTTCTCTCTGCATGTATATACATATATGTAGAGAGGGAGAGAAGAAACTCTCTCCCACACTGTTCTTTTGCTATTTTAATCTTCTCTCTTTCCAAAGAGATAGAAGGAATATAAGAACAGAGGGGAAAATAATTCATATTTCTCCCTTTGTTTTTCTGTTTACTTCTCTCTAGAAAGAACATAATACAAAAACCAACAATATCCATCATTGCAAAATTCAGTTTTCACTCTTTTCTCCCCTCCACCTCTTTTCTTCTCCCTTGAGAATGAGGGAAAGAACAGAGCAGAAAGTTACAGAGAGGTGATTATTTTTCACAAGTTTACAGAAGTATAATTTGCAAAGAGGTTGTTACATAATACAAAAGCGCACACAATTTGAGCCAAAAAACTCTTTATTGATGCAAAAAACTATAAATTATGTCTATGGGTGCTCTTTCAAATTTTGATTTACCATGACTGTCATGTTAGAACATTTAATGTTGACAACATATTCAACAAAACATTGTTTAGAATATATATATATATATATATATATATATATAATGGAAACAGGTGCCATAAATGTGGACAAACATTCACAGCATGTAGAGAACCGAGAAATAACTCTCAAGTAACATTTTCATTGAGAGGCCTCGTTTACACTGAGCCCTCAATGATGATGATTTGGTGTTTTAAGTCCATTTTATGCACAGTAAGGTTAATTGGGACTGGACCTACACTTTAAAGTGGGATCCGAACCAGTATGTGCCTCCAATGGGTATCGAACCCGGGACCTCTTGATTTCAAGGTGTACTAGCCCTCGAGAGACAGTGTTTTGCATTTTGTGTATACAGTAGAGCGTCGATTATCCGAACGTCGGTCAACCGAACGACAGCTTAACCGAACTGTGTACTCGCTCACTTTCAGATATCCAAAATAAAGGATTTTTTTAAACGTTAATTTTGTGTACTGTGTGTATTGTTCATGCAAAATGCGTATGTAATATGTACATATTTTTGTTTAATAAACTGTACCACATACTATATATTCCTACTAAAGTTGCCTTTGTACGTTGCTTTGTAATACATACTTAAAGAGATGCCTGTTTTTATGAATAAATTTACTGTACAGTACTTCTTTTTGGCAAATAAACATGTACAGTTCGATTATCCGAACAAACCAGTTTTCCGAACACCCATGTCCCCCAATTACTTCGGATAATCGACGCTCTACTGTGTATATATAGTCAGCCATATGCAGTGACGTTCAGCAGTTTATTTTATTGATTTGCTTCACTTTTTGTGCTACTTTTGGCTAATTTGCGAAGATGGGGACGAGTGATATGATGAATGGACACACAAACATCCAAGCCAGGATTCTAACCTGGGAAACCTGGCATCATAGCGCAATGTGCTAACCACTCTGCCATGGGGGCTGGCAGGCAGGCAATTTATTTTGTTTTAAATTGTAGGATTGCATATCCTGTCACATTTTTTTTCCTTCCAGAAGACAGTCCATCTCATTGATTACTCACACTGTCTGCATTATCATATTAAACATTTTGTCATTTTCTGTCAGTGCCAACCATGAATGCATACTGTATGGCTGCATAGACATAGGATGAAAATACAGTTTTTTAAGAGGTCGCAGCATCAAAACGAGGCCTCTATGAGCAAAATATAACAGAGGAAACTTTATCTTGAAATCCTCCACACAATGTGAAAGTTCCTCCGTGTTGTACAGTGACACCCTGTATATATTGCACTATGTTTAGACATCACCACTCTAATGGATTTAGGCTTTGTAGCCTTCACATAAATGCTCTTTGAAACAAAATTTTACACTAATTACAGGCACTACTGTTATGGTCAACAGAATAACAATCTCAAATGTGTTTCAGGTACATGCAGTGGATACAAAAACTGGCAAGATTGCCCAGGCCAGGAAATTAATTGCAAACAAATTATAATGTTCAGAAGTCAGAAGAAACAAATTTACTATTAATTAATTATTATTATTATTATTTAATAACCTGCTTAACAAGGATGCAACTTATTGCTTAAGATTAACATTTTTCTGTTTAATGTCCTATCTTTCAAAGGGGCATTCATCAATGTTCAATGTCCATAATTAAATTATTCAAATGGTAAAATTCCCCATGCATATAGCACCATGTCATGAAAGCACATTTAGGGGATGTGGGGTACGACCCCACACATTTAATCTCTGCCAATTTTGGTGGTGATGTGATCAACATCATGCTCCTGTGGTCTTTACCCCCCAGGGTTGGTGGCTCTTGAAAATTATTCAAATGATCATGTATTTACTGCAATTGTGCTTATTCTTCACCTAGAATATTTCAATGTGAGTCACAAGTCTTTTTTAGCAACACAAATATTTTCATTTCTTTAGAGGGGGACAAAGTAAGTTTCAGGAATTACATGGCAAAGTTTGAAATTTACATATTTCATGCATCTAATTGCATTTCAATAACACTACAATGCATTTATGTTTATAGTGGATTAATAATTACTTGCAACTACTAGAAAACTTAGGCAGGAACATATTTTGGGCAATCCTCCCCCCCCCCCTTTTCTCCACAATTTTTAGGAAGAAAAATGTGTCATGGACAATTTGTTTGCAACATATATTTCTTGGTCTGGACTATATTTTCAGGTAACTTTTTCCTACCACCACACCCATACGATTTTGCATTCGAGATGAGAAAATACTGACACAAATAATTGAGCATTTCATCATTGAACATCAAAATACTTAAACAGTTACAAATGCTAATGTTATATTGCAACTTTATCATTCAGTCAGTTTACGTTAATTGAAAAATATAGAATCACAGTATTACATAAAAAAACAACAATTTTGTACAAAAATACACTTTTTCAACATAACTCTTGGACAGAATTAATAATGAATTGACATTTTGCGCACTCAGAAGTAGGGCTGGGCTGATACCACTTTGAACCGATAGTGATTTCCTCCAGTGGCAGCGATTAGCACTATGCTAAACCTTCTCTACTATTGGACAGTAAACTGTAAACTGGATTTATAGTGATCAATATCGCAAGACGTAATGGAAGTGTATTTGAAATTTATCAGCTATTCGCGGGGGGGAAAAAAACAACTATTTCAGTCACACGGGGACATGCAGTTATTGCGTGAATATGAAGTATATTTTGAGAAATGTTCTCGAAGATTGAAATAATATGTAAAATAAAAACTGAATTTTTTAGTCTACATGTCATGATGCGCCAAGATAATACAAAATATAACTTAATTCAGCTTCACACATAAATCTGTTCCCTAAAAATTAGACTGCATAAGTGCCACGTGGCATTTTTGTGGACAACACAAACAATGAAAAACCAGAAAAGCATCAGCAGTATCGGCTCAGTCCTACACATAAGATATCTGGATATCACATCAACTCTAATTTGAACTTGTACTAGCTAAAAAAAAAAACTTCCTCATTGTTAGTTTCCTGGAATGTAACTAAGTTGCAAATTCAATGATGGAAAGGTACCACTACAATATCAGTCTTTATCCACATATCATACTTGCTACCAGGGCTAATCGCAACATGAACTATCAACAAATATATCTACTCACAACCCAAACACAACCTGAATGGATTACCAACACTACTCAGCACCAATTTTCAATTACACTTGCTACTTTCTATCCCACTACATGTAGCTTTTCCAAAGTGAAATCCTTGTCCCCTCCCGCGTACTATGGAAATCAGAGTTCCAACTTAACAGTGTTTGGAAAGTTACTTTTAAAAATTAAAACAGTTACAGTAACTCTTTAAGTAACATGACCATCAAAAAATTACTATTTTCATTAATTTATAATGAACTTCATATTTATAAATACAAAATTATACAGGTAAGAAAATTCAAAATATATCTTTGTAGTTGAAAAAAGTTACTTTGCTTACATAAAATGTAATGTGTTTACACACAAATCACAATTTTGTTAATTTCTGTTAAAACATGCACAAAAGTAACCGTTATTTGCCTTACTTCCAAACACTCGTATTAAACATTAATTTCAGGAAAAACAATTTACTGCTGTTAGGATTCCTACACTTTGGAACAGACTACATCACAAACATAACATGGCACAGTTTGAAATAGCCAACATCACAGTTTATAAAATTTCACTATATACAATTGAGTTTCGGCAAATTTTTATTTTTAAAACAAAACTTTGACTTACTAATACTGAAGTTGTAAGTAATTTGAAAAAAATATCTGTCAAAGTAATGCAGTTTGTAAGGCACAAATAAAAAAAAAAAACTATTGCAAGAGTAATATTAAACAGATTGAAAAAATGATCATCAGTTCATTTGAAATGCTTATTTCATTTGCCTAGAGGCATTTCATTCTGTTTCTTACAACTTCTTAATGTAAAAAAAAGTATGGAGAATAATTTAGGACTTATGCATTTTTGAAAAAAGAAGAAAAGTTAGGCACTTGTTTTTTATGTTACTCTTAAGTATTCTACACCTTCTCTGTGACTAGTGATTAGACTAGGAATCAAAAGTAGAGTCTATCTCGATGGGCATTGACATATTATGCTCATTTCGATGTAATCGAGACTAGACTACAGTTTAAAGTGGGATCCGACCCACCATGTGCATCCACCAGGTATCAAACCTGGGAACCACCTGATTACAAGGCAACGATGTTACCACTGGGGAGACCCTGGTGTACAAATGTTTGCAACAGTGTTCAAAACTAACAGTTGCAAGTTGCAACAAGACAAAAAATACATGTTCATTTTTCTTTTTTAATTGAGGTATAATTTGCATAAGTCATCAATGTCAAGTTTCGAACACTGGTGCCTTGTTTGTGACTATATATGTCAAAAGTACTGGCTGAATGTTATGCTTATTCATGTGAAAATAGCTCTTCAGTTGTTATAAAGATTGTTGGATATATATATCACATGCTCGAGTTCAATACTGATGGTATTCATCAACACCAACAGGTATATATATATAAAAAAAAAACTTCACAGCCAAGTATCTGAAACACGTTTTGTACGTAACGGTAAGTAGCATACATAGTGCTGTGCAAAAAGTTTCCATTTCTATGCTCCAATAAGTATTTAATTGGAAAGTGTATTGTTATATTGGTGGGCCCCGTGGATGTTAACCCAATGAGCCACAATGTAATTTTGAATGACTCCCCACCAAATCCATATTTCAATTTTTATGATATTCTTCACAGTCAACATCCCATCTGCATGTAGGTTCCGCACAAAACTTTAAATATCTATATATTCTAAACAAGCCAAAGAAGAAAACGGACTTCTGTGTTCATACGCAGGAATGTGTTTTAATATTGTATTTGTATTATTCAACTACAGGGTGTTTGTGTTTACTTAGATGTTTAATAAAAGAAATTTTTCACAATTTACGAGTACTAGCACTGCTCTTTTTACCCCCAAAATCAGATTTTATGTATAATATATGTTGACTTTTTGTTTTAAGTCCACTTTATGCACAGATAAGCAATCTAGATTGGACCTACAGTTTAAAGTGGGATTCAAAACACTATGTGCCTCCTCCAGGTATCAAACTGTAGACCCCTTGATTACAACGTGACCACTATGCCATCAAAAAGACCCATTATGTATATATATATATACCGGGTGAGTCACCTAAAATTACCACCGGAAATATTTCGTGTACACAGTACATTCAACTACGTATGGAAGTACGATTTTCAACACAAACTTAGGTTTTTTTTAGCTCATTTGAAAGTACGGAAAAATTCATTAAGAATGGCATTTGTTACATTGTAATGTGAAGTTGAAACAAACATTCTCACAAGTTGATTCGTGTGTTGTAACATACATCGGCCCCTTTGATGCCATTCGTGTATCGTAACAAACATGTTACTCTTCTGGATACTGCCCTGCGATGCCAAGGGTCCCGGGTTGGAATCCCACTCAGGCTTAGTTGTTTGTGAATGTCCATTCATCAATTTCATCACTCATCCCCATCTTCGCAAATTAGCCAAGAGCCACAAAACGCGAAGTAAAATAAACTAAATCAATCTTCTGGATACTATGCACTGTGCTTAGGAAATTTGTTACGTTCCAACAACTGCGGATTACAATAAAATGTGTAGTTTGTAAATAAGTAAGCTTTGACAAATTATCTAAAAGGTTCTGATGCATCTTTCCGAGTTGAACAAATATTTTTACATTATACAGAACAATAAACTCTTCTCATTTGATCATGACAAATCATTAAGTTTTCAACTATTAAACTTTGCACCTTATACATTTTTTCATTCTTTCTTTCAAATTGATTTACCAAATTTATCAAATAAAACAAGGCCATAACAAAGTACACTGATTAACCAGACGACAGTGTACGTACGTCAGAACTGTTGCTGAGATAATAGTATTTTCAAACTCTGAAAAGGCCGAGATGATACTTATCTATGGCGAGTGTAGGAAAAATGCAGCACAAGCGTGCGGGTTGTATGCACGACGGCATTTACGCTCGGCTCTGCTCTGTGTTCACTAATTTCATGAGCCCCTCTCATACCTATACATCTGTGAAAGCAGTTATTCAATATTTATTGTTGTTTACGAAATATTTCCGGTGGTAATTTTAGGTGACTCACCCGGTATAATGCCTAATTCACTTCAACATCTAATACACTTGAACCATTTCAACAGTTGGATTTTTCCAATTCCAAATGTTGTAGTTTATTTTTCCATATTAGCCAATATTCTATCTGCATTTTTCCAAGCAGCTTACCAATTTTTCTTTTATTATCCATCTAAGAACACCAGTTACTACAATATCCAAAGTACAGAACTAATTGCAAAACTACAGAAGCAATACTTCAAACTAAAATACTGAACTATGCACTTGCACACATGCTTCTACTTCAAATTTTGAAACATTTCACATTTTCTTTTGCTACAGATAACTTAGGCAACACACATACATTATGAGTATTCTTTTTTCTTCTTCTTTTGAAATTTGTTTGAAGTGGAGAAAGTAAATTAAAGTATCTAAACTACGAAAATCTACGGAAAGGCATGATGTAATCTAATATGCCAACCAACAAACCTTAGAAAATTTTGTAACAAAATCATACAAATGTTTCTTGCTGCGGGCGGTCGATTAGGTTCTTGCTGAACTATTCCATTCTGATCGGCTTGTTCTCGAAACTGCTGAGGGTTTTGCTCCTGCTGAGGATTTCCAATCTGCAAACAAAACAGTCCTATAATTGAAAATTTTCGATATACATGGGTTGGAGATATTATAGTGGCAACACTCCTGTATAAATGCCATGCAACAGAACTGGTGCTTCTTGCTTACACCACACTTTTTTTCCCTCCCCGATGGCATAGTGGTAACATCGTCACCTTGTAATCAATGGGTCCCAGGTTCGATGTGCAGTGGAGGCACAAGTGATTCAGTTGATTCATTGATTATTTTATTTCACTTTTTGTGCCACTTTTGGCTAATTTGCGAAGATAGGGATGAGTGATTACGTGTCCATGTGCTAACCACTCTGCCATGGGGGCCGGCACAACACACGTGATTTGGATCCCATTTTAAATTGTAGTCCCGATTAGCCTTCCTGCGCATAAAGTAGACTTAAAAACGAAACTCAAGCACACATTAGTTTGATACCTAACCTACCTCCCAGTAAATTGACTCTTCCTTCCAACAATAGGTGCATGCACTGTGATGATGGAAGGAATACAGTATTGTTGGAGTTGGTGGCATAACGTTCAACTGAAAGTTGAATGTTGTTGATTCTCATGTACGACTGTGATGGTGTTATCTTAACGCATACCGTATGTCAAGGACAGACCGTCAATGTGCAGTATTACTGTTCATTTTTAGACCATAACCTGTGACCTGCATTGAGGCAAGAGGCAACACTTTCTGCTGAATCATCCCATCATTTTGCAGGACAATGCCTGGGTGCATGTAGCACAACCTGTGGCTGATTTGTTAGCTTGATGAGGCTGGGAAGTGCTCTAACATCCCCCATACTTCCTGTACTTAAGCTCGTGACTATGATTTCGTCCCTAAGATGAAGAAACCACTTTGTGTTAATCGCTTCTGAGCTGTTCCAGATATTTTTCAGGCAAGAGACTGCTCCATACAAACCATCAACAGAACAGGCGCTGCTACAGGTATACTACGACTTCCATATTGCTGAGAACCAGGATTGACCCAGCCCAGTTTTCCCCATGTGGGCTTTTCTCTCAGGGGAAAAAAAACAGTCAAAAAGTGTTTTTTTTTTCAGTAATGTTGTAAATTATTGCTTTAAATTCTTGTGAGCTTCTACGATCATCAAAACTAATGTAGTACAAGTCACACTGGTTTTTTCACGCTATTTTCCTCAAATCATGCTAGAAATGGAGTTTTAATAGAAAATAATACATATCCAAGCAACAAAAAAGAAAAGGTGTCAGAAGTTTTTGGATTGAATGGTGCAGCACAGTTGAACAAAGCTTATAATTTTGAAATGTGGCTAAAACTTTGGTTATCAGTCGCTTCCTTGTGTGGGGGAAACCATAGTGGCGCATCATAGTTTCACCTGTGATGATCAATTGATACAATACATTTTTGCATGTTTAAAGCATTACAAGGGAGAATTGAGTACATTTTATTGAAATGTCCTTACTTGTGGCATAATTAAATCGGAACACACTTTAATTATTTTTTTTTTCATTTCTCATTGTAATGGGTTGCTTTCCTATGAGGGATAAATGTTATTTATGTATGGTTAGTCGTGCACTTTCATAATCTACCACAGTTTCAGTTTTTTTCTTTTTTTTCATAGCCAGGCAAGAGTCAGGAGGGGCTGAGCCCCCCCCCCCCTGGAACTGCCATCAGCCCCCTTGACATTGGGTAAAACTATTTTGTGTAATTTGTTTACAGTGAAGAGTGAAAATGTAGACAGCAGCTATTGCATTCGTTCATCTTCTTTATGAACCAAACTCAAGTGTTTAGAAGGTTCTTTCACAGGAGATCATCTTTATATGTACCTTCACTGCCCATGTTCCGACCTCCCGTTTAGACAGAAATCTGTGACTTCCACATGTACATCAAAGGTCAACAGTTCCAAGTTTTGGGAACGAAGGAGAGTTTCATTTCTTCGGCCGGGGGGGGATGTACTGTGGGTACTATGATTGAATATTGTGCATTTTTTCTTGTGTGATATAAATATCTGTATTATCAAAAGTAGTATGGGGTGTGTAGTAAGGAATGATTTCCGTAGCAGTCAATTAACACTTTAAGCGATGTTTTAAAAGATATAGAATGTAGTATCTGCATGATATTTCTAAATTTTATGTAACTTAGTGCCCCCCCCCCCACCAAATTTACCTTAATTTAATATTGTTAAACTTTTGAAAAAAGACTTGCTTTACAAAGCCCTCAGATAACCAGGGAGCCCCCAGTGGAGATCAATTCTAGCTACGGGCCTGTAATGGGTTACTCAAGTAAATACAGCGTATATGTATATTTTCATATTTTGATCATTTTTGACATTTTCAAACCTTTGTATAGACTACAGTTTTGACCTTTGGGTCATTCCATACCAAATCATCACAGCTCCCAACCTGATCATCTCGGATTTTCATGAAATTTGGTAGGGTGGTAGAGGGGTAACTTACATGTGTAAAATTTTAGCCCTCAGTCATACATGGTGTTCGTACAGCAGGGTTGACAACTTCGTAAAAAAATGTCAAATTTATGCTTACAAGGTCAATTTAAAAATATAACTAATTATGGTATAGTTTTCATAAAAAATAGTTTCCTATGAAAATATTGAAATTTTCATTTCAAGGTCACATGATGTAACCTTTGACCTTAAATATCTAAAAAAAAAAAAAAAAACACAAAAAAAAACGTATATTTCATTTTTGTGGAAATAAGATATGTTATACAGTTAAATGTAATCTCTGTTTGGCGTAAGTTTAATTTTTGGATGGTTTTGGGAACAGGAATAAAAAAAATCTGACAGTAGCATATGATCGTATGGGGAACTAATTGCAACATAAATTAAACCAACTGTCTCTATAGTAATAAATGTGAGGAATCTGATTTTGATGAGTTTACCACTCTCTCACCTGTAGGTTCACCGCCATATTGAAATAATGGCGCCAAAGTTCACCTTGAAATTTTAAAAATTAATGTCTTGAAAACGGTGAATTGTACACGAAATGTGAAGATAACCAAAATGATAGAGCAGAAACTTTGCTAAATTATGGTTTTTGTTTGATAGAGCTTCCTTGAATCCTAATTAATATTTGCTGTTATTTGTGTCAGAAATTCTAAAAATTAATTGGAGCTTTCTAATTCAATTAGGATTCCAGACAGCTCTATCAAACAAAAACCACAATTTAGCAAAGTTTCTACTCTATCTTCACATTTCGTGTACAGTTTACAGTTTTCGAGATGTTATTTTTTAAAAATTTTCAAGGTGAACTTTAGCGCCATTTTTTCAATATGGTGGCGAACCTACAGGTCACAGAGTGGTAAACTCATCAAAATCTGATTCCTCACATTTATTATTATAGAGACAGTTGGTTTCATTTATGTTGCAATTAGTTTCCCATATCATATTACTTTCCTAGTATGTAAGGTGTTTCACTGAATGTAGCATATACTACTGTCAGATTGTGCTTCCGACAGATATCGAACCTACGACCTCTTTGTTACAAATCGACAACATTACCAGTATGCCTCGGGGAGAACCAAACCTGCCTTGGGAATCAGTAGCACTTCGAGCAGAGAGAGAAGGTTCTCCATGGACACTTCTGGGTTGTAAAGATCAGAATACAAGTTAATGGGATTGTTACAATACAGAAGTGTTCGTGTCTGTACAAGTGCCACTCACGGACAACTGGAAGAACTTCACCACGGAGAACATTGAAAAGCAAATTCTGGTGCAGTGTTTCATTATATGATAAAGTTTTTGCATTGGACAAATTGTATATTTTTTATAATCAAAGTATTCATTGCACTAAAAATAGTAACTTTTGTACCCAAATTGCATCTACAACCAGTTATTTCATAAAATTATTATTAATTAATAATTATGTCTAGTAATTTATTATAGGGATGGCGATATGAAATTTTGACCGATACCGATAAAGTAGCGACATAATATTTACCGATACCGATAACCGATCCGATATAAAATTAGAAATGGTCCTTGAAGAACCTGACAGGTTCTGACCTCCTTAATAAATGTGTGTTTCAAGGTGACTGCAGTGCCAAAGAAACTGCATATTTAGACATTTACTTTTTTAGAAAGTAGGGCATGGAGATTATCCATAAACATTATAACAAAATGGCAGAATTTTGCACTAAATTATCAGATATTTATCGATATATTGGATTGGTAAAATAATCGGTAATTTTACTGATACACTGATATACCTATATCGGCCGATTAATCGGTCCCATCCCTAATTTCTTATAAGCGCCTAAAAGTCCTTTATAAAACACACTCCCCCCCCTCCTCTAGTCTGGTTATTGCATACACCAAAGTATGTGCCTCCTCAGGGAATGCAACCCTGAAAACTGATCACAAAGCAACAGCATTAACTATCACACTGTCGAGGAAGAGCAGAATCAAATTTAACAAAATTGAAAACGAGGGGGGCAATTGCCCCTCCTGCAGGTGGCCTTGGCTTTCTGGAAGAAAAAATGCAAGAAATCATAATTATTATTGCATTTCCTTATAAACTGTCACAGGCCATTAACCTTTAGCTGCCTGATGGTCGAAATTTCGACAGCCACATGTGAACCCCTTAAGACCGGATGGGTCGATATTTTTCGACTAGCAGCAATTAGCATGCAATTTCTCAAAAACTAGACATGTCTTTTCTTATCGAATTACAAAACAATACATCTATTATTTTCTTGTAGTTTACGGTTATTACAAGCATAAGAAAACAGTGTTTCGTTGTGACGTTTCAGGAGAACACACGCTCCATTCATCACACATTTATTTATATTATATTTATATTCAGGGTGGCTACAAACAAGCAAAAATAAAATTCCCTGACTATTCCAGGTTTTCCAGGACAAAATTTACATTTCTCCCTGACAATTACAAACTAAACTAAATCGATGTTTTTGCAAATGGAAATAATAAACTTATACAGATCCAGGTATGGATTTGTTAAGTGCCAATATCATCTTCTATGAAATTGACTTAATTTTTTTATTCTCTATGATTTGAATTCAAACTGCAAAATAGTGAATTTGGAAAATTATTACAATTCACAAGCTAGGGAAGGATTACGGAATTTTGTCATACGCAGTAAGTTTAAAATAAAATACTTGATTATTTTTAAAGTTACGACTAAATGAGATAAGAGTGAAGAGTGATTGATTAAGAAATACAATTTGTAATTTATCAGTCTCCTTATACATTCTCTGGATTATATGTTGATATTTCCACTGAGGTTTGGAACCCGCTGCTTTCAAGAACCATGAGTGCGGACTCATTTTTCAATGCATAAAGCTACTTATCTCTTCTCTGTAAAGCAAACAACTTAACTCTTGCATATAAGTGAAACAATTGAATCCAACAAAATAAAGTGTCATATTTCCTTACATTATCAATGAGATTTCTGCTTCAGTACAGTATATCCAAGTGAAGTACTGTAAAACTGACAGCATGCAGTTATACAATTATTGCTGACGAAAAGGATATGTAGGTATTAGAAATTTAACGCAAGGCATTTATAGAATTGCATTGTATAGGTACCTGATTTAGCTAACCAACATATTAAAACAGGAACACTCTAATAATAAAAGCTTCTGAAAGTTCATATACGAGGGGCATCCTGAAAAAAGCTCCAATGGTGACTATACGCAGCACTAGTGGTCAGAGATAAACACACACACATGCAGGCAGGAAGAAGTGGCATGTAGCTGTAATCTGGTACAGTTGCAATGCAGCCGTTTTAGGACAGTTCTAGGTTAAAGATTGCAGCTCTCACACAGTCTCCCACCGACTGCGATGTAGCCTACATTGGACGCTCAGAATTTGGCACAGAACCACCATCAATCGTGTGAGGTGTGCAGACTGGACGTCGTGAGTGATAGTATGGTCAGACGATGGTGCAGACAATTCACGGAAGGCCAATCGAATGTGCACAACCCCATACAGCTGAGTACACACGGGCCCTTTGCATCACTTCAGGTGAAAGATCTTGGACCACTCCCTGTACAGTCCTGGCCTTGAATGTACCGACTTTCATCTCTTGTTTAACTGAAGAGGTTTCTGGCAGGGCAAGGATTTGACAGCTACACTGCGGTAGAGATAGTTCCAGTCTTTGCTGTCACACACATATACCATGGGCATACAAAATTTAGTACCATGCTACGACAAATGCCAGAACAACGGTGGTGATTATGCCGAAAATTAGGTTAGGACTCACTGTTACTAATGTAATAAATTACAACTGATATTCTTGTTTTATTTATGCCTAATCTGTAGGGACCTTGATATTTTGTTATTTTTTTTAAATTGGTGTATTTTCTTATTTTTTACTATACGGTGCTATTTTTACCAAAATTCACATTTTCATTTTAGCGCATTTTCTGGCAAATATCTGAAATTATACCTTCATGGTGTTTTTAAACTACTGTTTCAAATTGTAAGTCACATGGCTTACGCCTCTTCGTGAGAGTTTGATATCTTGAAATTTCTTTTGGGAAAGTTATTTTCCATACCCCTTTTTTAATTTTAAGGTACGGATTTTAGATAATGGAATTTTCCCCGTATATTCTGAAGGGTGCATGATGACCATAAGTGGCGATGCACCCAAAAAATTAAAATCAATCAATCTCACGTGACAGATACCGATATATTATGGCACCAAAAATTGGCATTATCTTTTTTTGACTTGTTAGTGTTACGTTTCCCAAAATTCGCGTTTTTCGTTTGAGAACATTTATCTACCAAATATACCGAAACGTAATACTCCATTGTGCTTTCAAACTATTATTCTAAATTGTAGGTCACATGGTCTACGTATTTTTGTGACAGTTTGATATGTTGGAACAGATTTTTGAGGAAGTAAAAGTAAAGTGCTCCCCTGCACTTTTCCATTAAGGTGTATAGGGGTGATGTGATCAGCACCACGCTCCTGGCTACCTTTATTCCTCAAAGTTTCCTCAAGGTACAAGCTTCATATGATGCTGGGTGGGCGCCGGAGCAGTTTGAATAGGTGGAAAACATCCCGGTTCACCCCCGCAGGGGATCGACCCCGGGTCTCTCGCATAGTAGTCAGACGCCCTAATGACTTGAGTTCCATTATTACTCACTCGACAAATGCCGATGGTGCGAAATTAGCTTGGTAATTCAAAACATATCTCGTGCGACATATACGAAGATGTGGCTCACATGTGACGGTAGATACGCACTCGATCTCTTGTTAGAACCCTGCCACTTTGCTCTGTGATGCAAATGGTTTTGATAGAAGTTGAAAAAATCGTGGGAAATACGTGATTTAATGTGGCTGTCAGAATTATTCCATGTACGTATAACTCACAAACAGAAAAAACAAGAATGTTGGATTTCATGGAATTTTTCGTTGTTTTAGGACATTTCTTTAAAAAAAATCGCTAAAAACGCCAACAATACGCATTTTATGCCAAATTTCAATATTTCGAACGGGCCAAAAATGTGTCCAGACATCACTGCACATTCCTAAACATAACTTCGCAGCAATTACAAGTTTTCACGGTTTTGGCGTTTGCGAAAAATCAATGTCCCTACTAATTGGAAATTACTTTCTGGCCACCCCTCGTATAAATCAGTAGATGGAAAGTGAAAATTTAGCAGGGCTGGCAGAGAAAAGTCAATTCTTGAAGAAAGTGATTTGCTTTTATGATTGAATGATTTGAGTAAATATGATATTAACATATTTACGTATTTATTATTAGTATTTTATTTCATAATATTGGACATTAAACTTACTCAGTGAGAGATTAATGACCATCTCTCACGAGTTTAAACAGACAGGACAGAGAGTGGTGTTAATTTCATTGCAATACTAGTGTTGCAGTAAATTTGAGGTTGGGAGCATGCACTTGCCAATTTTTATAACGTTCACCAATGCAGATTTATGTTTCACTTTTTCGTGATAGTATTCAATATACCTAGTCATATCATAAATACTGTCACAACTTTGGAGGCTGGCTGGACATCTTCAGGGCAAGGGTAGCACCTGCCCATGGGGAGGTGTAAGACCTGAGTCATTCTGTGGTGAGCTGCAGACGGGAGAAGGTGATTGTGGTACAGATCAGGATGGAATGGAGCGAGCATTAAAATCGAGTGTCTATCATTGCATTACATAAGGTGGGGAAAGAAGCAGGTGAGATTTTCAAAGTTCTCCAGAAGCTTCAAATCTCAAAGAGGTTCGTGTATCGCACTATCCAGCAATACATTGAAGCTGGAAGTCTGAATGACCGGCCCAGGGTAGGACGGGCTCGAACAGTACAAACTCCAGAGGTTGTGAAAGCAGTGGCGGCATGTGTGCGACGAAATCATGTCAGGAGACAGTCAGTACTGCCCCAGGACCAGAAGATGTCAAAACTGTCCATGTCTCGTGTGTTACGTTGTAACCTAGGACTGCAAGCTCACAAACGACGTACAGGTCATATCCTCAATGATGCGTTAAAGCAGCAGAGATAGATCAAAGCAAAGTGCCTACCCACGCGGTACGCAGCAAATGGGCACAGACGAATCCTCTTCACCGATGAGAAACTGTTCAATATGGAGGAAGCATTCAATGCCCAAAACGAGAGAGCATATGCGAGGAGTTCACGAGAAGCTGTCGACAAGCTCCGAGGGTCTAGAGGGGTAATCACCCAGTGTCAGTTATGGCTAAGACGACACAGCAGTGGCTCCAGACGATTGTGCCGGACTTCATTTCCACTTCTGATTGGTCCTCTGGTAGCCCCGATCTTAACTCTCTGGTCTAAAAATTGTGCGCTGTTCTTTAGAAAATGGCGTGCAAGAAAAGACACCCCAACATCGCTAGTTTGAAGCGCTCTCTTGTGAAGACAGTGGCGGACTTCCCTGTAGATATCGTGCGTAATGCAATTGATGCGTGGTCACAAAGACTGAAGGACTGTGTGCGTGCTAAAGGTTGTCATTTTGAGTAGTATAGGTGTTTTGTGTTCTTCACATATTCGTACACCACATATTCTATGGATATTACACTATCCTTAACCATCTTGTGTCTATCTCCTGCAAACCTTGTGACAGTATTTATGATATGACTAGGTATATCCCATTTGGTTGGATTCTTCTTGATATCTAAGAATAATGCAATGTCATTGTAAACGTATGTTAACTTGTGCGAAACCAGTAATACGTCAGGATGATGAAAGAAAACCTTCGTAAGCACTGCTACATTAAATAAGGTGAAGTGAGCCAGAAGAGTAATAAAATTCCAGCAGCAAATTTGCAGTCTAAAGCTCTTCTTGTTTATGCATGCGATTTTTGTTGGATGTTGCAGTCCATGCGATTTCTGTAGCATGTCGTAGTGAGGTACTTTCTCGGGTGGCGATATTCGACAAAAATCGTATGTATCAATGGAACATATTTGTTTCCATGTTCCTTTAGTTTGCTCAGCAAAATGCTTTACTACGACGTCCGACAACTATCGGACGGCACCACCCACTCTTATCCCCTCCATCTGTTGACAAATCCCCTTACTATTCCCGTACGGACAAGAAAAAAAATGATAATTCAATGCATTTTCCACGTAATACAGATTAGAGGCTTTACCTTTACTCCCCGATGATACCATATGCTATCATGGTGCTGATTACGAAATGAATGTGCTTCTTGGACCTTCATACTCTTATGTTTGGGTGGAAACTCTGACACATGTCTGGAGCAAGCCTGGGAAAATCATATTGATGACAAACCTCACCCCTCTCCGCAACATATCTATCCATGCCACATTTCCGAACAGAGTTTCACATTTTGGCTTATTATTCAACTTGTATGGCACCCAGGAACATGAAACATGTTTCAATCTCTTTGGAAACGTCCATTCTTTGAAAGGAATACTAAGGTTTGCGCATTCTCCCCAAAATAGCGGAAGAAGAGGGAGCAAACTCCAGATTTTTTTTCATTGAAATTCGGTGGTCGCGCCCCCAAACCACCCTTCCTCAGTTCGGCATTATGAATTGTACACGGTTGCATGCTATGATGTTTTAGCTGAAAAACAAAACTTATCCAAAGTAGATTGCTCCCATAGTGCCAGAGTTATAACAATTTTCTGAGCAATATGCAAATTACCTATTTTTCGTAAAAAACAGGGTTTCACATTTTGACATATTATTCAACTTGTATGGCACCCAAGAACATGAAACATGTTTCATTCTCTTTGGAAACGTCCATTCTTTGAAGAGAATACTAAGGTTTGCGCATTCTCATAAAAATAGCGGGAGAAGAGGGAGCAAACTCCAGATTTTTTTCATTGAAATTCGGGGATCGCACCCCCAGCAAACTCCAGATTTTTTTCATTGAAATTCGGTGGTCGCGCCCCCAAACCACCCTTCCTCAGTTCGGCATTATGAATTGTACACGGTTGTATGCTCTGATGTTTTATCTGAAAAACAAAAGTTATCCGAAGTAGATTGCTCCCATAGTGCCCGAATTATAACAATTTTCCTCCAAATAGTGTTCGAATTTAAAATTCCCGCCGAGAAGCCAGGGCGAGAGAAATTTCTCTCTCTCTCTCTCTCCTCCTGTCATCACTGGTTTCTGGCGCCGTGGTTGTGTTGCGCATAAAAGGGGCCTAAAAGTTGAGGCCGAAACTTACGAACGAGGTTTCTTGTTCCCGTGCAGAGTTCCATAACGATATGTTTAAATAAATTTTAAAAAATTAAGAAAAGTCAATGAAGACTAAATTCCCTGACATTTCCCTGACTTTTTTTGACACCTCAAATTCCCTGACTTTTCCCGGTTTTCCAGGTTTTCCAGGTCTGTCGCCACCCTGATATTATAACAATGGTTAGCAATTTTTTAAACAAAAATAATCCATTATATAATGGATGTTGTCAATGTTACATTGTTGTAATATAGCAACCTAACTGTGAAAAGATGCAGTTTGTTTTATTTTTATTTCAGATAAAAAATTTTGACCACATTATTTCTCATTTAAAATTATGAAGCCCAAACATCATCAGGTAATTCAAAGTCATCATTGTTTTCACAAACAATGTTGTTTGGGCCACTCTCTCCCATCAGGTAGCCCAGCCAGCAATTTGTTAAGCAAAATTCAAAATGCTAAGACCCTGCCTACTCACTTGATTCTATCTGGCATGCAGAAACTGAAGTTCCCATGTGCTGCCTGGTGCTGAAGTGTTGCAATCTAACAAACAGGATATGTAATGCTGGTACCGAACTGAGTTGAGCTTTCGAACTGATTAGAATTTTGCCACATAATTACATACATTTTACTACAACTATTAAAGTGTAAGCCTGGCACTTTGTGCCTGCTCATAGATGAAATAGTGATAGGGCAGAGCAACAAATGCACCGAACACCAGCTATCAGTGTGGTGTGCAAACGTTGAACACCCACATTATCTCAGACTATCCAAGGACCTCAAAATGATTCAACATCAAAGTGGTACACCATGCAATACCCCAGATTTGAAGAGCCCTTTTGAATTTCAAAAGTTACCACTTATCAGAGCTTCCGTCCCCTGGTGTGTACAAGGCCACATGCAAATGCTAACTCCACTACATCCGGACAGTACACAAACGAATAGAACACCTACGCCATGTCAAGAAACGATCACACAAATGAAGCCTTGCACAACGGCATCTCGACTACTCCGTACTTCACTCAACAGAGATCATTGGAGAAATACAATTATCCACCAGAATCCAGATCTAAATTTAAACATGGACAAGCACTTGGCACATTGTACTTTGAAAGATCCCAGGCAAGAAAAAATGTAAACCTACCGTACAACCTCTGAGCACAAACCACAGCACTGCAATCAACTTCCACTGGGATTCAAGCAATGGCATGCTACTATCTCCAGCTTAGATGCAGCAACCTGTGTTAATGAAGGCAGTGGTCCTTTGAAATTAATCAGATGTGAACAAAAAGGGCAAAGTGGAAAATGAAACTTTACCTATGCAAAACTCTGATAGGCGTTATATCTGAACTATTCTAAATGTCAATGTTTTATCTGAATGTTTTCTGTAAAATTTGTTGTGATACATAGTTTGGATTTTGACTTGATTTTGTAACAACCCCATATTGGCCAGATTTCCCTCATTTATTGGAATATACGTATCAAGTATATTTTCAAGTTAATAACTCGCATTAAATTATTTATATTTAATTATTTTTCATAATATTTATGTTTTACCTAATATTATTTTCATATTTTTGCAATATCTATTTCTGATTAAATTGGATAATTATCCTAAATAGTATATGCAACATTTTGATTTATTAAATCCAAGGTGGCTAGATGTTTAAGCTCTATTACATAAAGGTAGCCCTAATATCAGAAATTTGTAAATAATGGACAATGTTAAACTAATTTAGTTTTTGTTAAAAATTCAAAAGCTAAATCTTTATTTAATCATTTTGTGTGCAAGGGCAAATGAGCATTTTATAAATTTTTACGCAGTTATATATTATAACATTAAAGCACAGTTATTCATAGTGTTATCTTATTGGCTGTTTAATTTACGAGTGAGGTAATAATACTACATGTTATGGCATCATCAAAAGTTTCATGTTGGCATTTTTAATGGACATTTCCACTAAAATAACTTGCAACAATTTTAAAAACTACACCATGGAAAAATGACCCCTGCCAGTTCTCGTGTTTCTCTGTATTCAATTTAAGGCAAAAATCAGACTTTCAAAGTTACGAGGCTAGCGTTGCGCTCAAAACACGATCCGACATGTTGATACGTCATCTATTCGCAGCTGGCTTGTCATCTGCTCTTTGAGCGATCAGTTTACTGGGTAGCCTAAAAAGAGACATATGCGGCAGTTTGACGATCTGTACAGATTTAAATAGTGGAAAAGGAACAATAGTGGAAGGCCAATCTTCTATTGAATATCCCTGTTGGCACGTGCAAAATAAATGAAAGAGGTTTGCATCATGCGTGTTCTCATAAAATTGGTTGCTGACCAAATTTTCAATACATGTATATATTTATCAAAATTTACAATAACCTGTATTGCAAAATAATGAATGAGTCGAGTTGATTTGGTGTTTTAAGTCCACTTTATACACAGTAGGGACTGGACCTACAGTTTAAAGTGGGATCCGAACCACTGTGTGCCTCCACCAGGTATCAAACAAAATAATGAACGTACAGTATTCAACCTTTCCATATTCTTCGCTTTACTTATAAAGCCATTTTTACTATCTTTTCAATAAGGCAATTACAGTTTTCCCTTTCTGTGTGCAGTCATTATATATTTTGATCAAATATTTTTGTGCAGATACGAAAAAATACATTTTAGACATGATTAAGCAAAATAGGCACTTACTTTCAAAATAAACATAAAAAAAAATCATACGAGAAACACCTTGAAATTAACGTAAAACATTAAAACCTATGTTTAACTACAAAGGACTAAAAAAAAAAGGCAAATAGGGAAAAATCTGCAGCCTAGTGATGATGTGATGAGACATTCACAACCCCAGACTGATATTCAAACATGGGACCCTGGTGTCTTGTGCTAACCACTCTGCCACGGTGTTTCCAGATGCACAGAGATTGCATTCTAAATTCAGTGCAGTGGGGATGGATTAGTGATTTTTGTAGTAAATGTTAAGGTTTGGTATATGCATTTTGTTGAATGAGAATTTGACTGTCAGTAACTCAGAGCGATAAATGTAACTTACCTGATAGTTCTCTTCAAAGTCGTCTCCAATCAATGCGAGGAAACGACCGTACCCCCTGTAGTCTTCTGCCATGTTGGGGTTGCTACGGGCAGTGTATGTAGTCTGAAGTGAATGTGATGTGAAGGCAGTGACGACTAAATGCTCCTGTGACGGGCGTGGCTGATGAAGTGTATGACCATAACAGGTGGAAAGGCCAAAGTTCTGGAGGTAATCTGGATTGAGCAAAGATGTGGTCAAATGGAATTCCGGGCAGGCTATCTGCGACCATTGTTACAATAAAGCTGGTTCCATATTAATGAACATACTTGCAAAAATGAAAGAAAAGAGCAAATATTAGTTTATTAACGGACATGTGCAAACAGGTGACAAAAACATTAATCAGAAACAGAATTATTCAATCTGGTATTAAGGGGAGAGGGACAATTTCTTCTGAGGCAGCTGGGGAACACTGTTGTCAACTTAGCTCTTTTGGGGCCAGATCTGGCTCTTTCATGCACTCGTTTGGCTGTGAACTGTGGCACCTGTCCCTGCCCCACTATGATGCCATCACTAGCCCCACCTCACATATACCAACTTTCGTCATGCATAACACATTTTGCACGTGACGTGTAATTGTTTATTGTTCTATTGGCTGCGTTGCGCAACCCCCTCTTACCTCCCCAGCTACTTTTCTTTATAGCACCTTGGCCGAGGTGAAGATGACAATATTGTTATCCCGTAATCCCTTATTTTCGATCTCATACAACCATCGGTGGATTATTGAGATGGGTGATGCTGTCAGATCAAGACCGTGTAAACTAAGAATACAGGGTGGGAAATAACCTTTTGCTAGGGGTCCACAGTAAAAAGTAACAACAATTAAGAAATTATGGTAATACCAAATGTTTACTGCGACAATTGTGGTTACAAAAATAAAATTAAAAGTTAGTATGTCCGCCGTTTGCTTCTCTCACAGCACGAAGACGATCAGGGTAGGAGCTCAGAAGATTCGCAAACAGTCCGTATTCCATTCCATGTCACGGAGGACATTTTCCAGATGTGCAAGGAGTGTTGTCCGAGAATAGCGGTCCGGTCCACGTTCCACTATCATCAAGGACTCAACTGCGTCCTTCAGAATAGCCCCAAAGTGCTCCGCTGCATTCAGATCCGGTGATGCACCCGGCCGTTCAGAACTGCTGAAGAAGTCAATGCCACTTCGCCGAAGAAGGTCTTGGTTTTAGCATTTGCCTTGAAGCAAGGTGCTTTGTCGTGAACTAACTTTTAATTTTGTTTTTGTAACCACAATTGACGTAGTAAACATTTGGTATTACCATAATTTCTTAATTGTTGTTACTTTTTCCTGCAGACCCCTAGCAAAAGGTTATTTCCCACCCTGTAGATTGTCATCACTTTAAAGTTACCTGAAATAACATGTTCTGTATGCCCATTCTCGAACAACATACACCATTGTGTGATCGCATGAAACAAAATTGCTTTATCACCGTACACTTAATGTAATTGGCAAGGAATGTCAGTGGGGTTACACCTTCTTGCCCACAGAAAGCGAGTCACTGCGTGCACTTCCAGTTTGGGCAGCACTTCAAGGAATTCTCCATTGATAGAAGCTAGAATTCAAACCTTTTGGCAGCAATCAGTAGTAGAAAGCATTTAGAGATCTTATTTTAATGCTAAGAGAACTAAACCTGACCCTCCTAACCTAACTACAAAAGCATGTACTGGGAAGAAGTGGTGGCCGGCGACAACTATGATGGCTAGTGCCAACGTGATCAAGAAGAAGAAGAAGAAAAACTCTGCAATGCCCACCCCTGCCCCCTCCTTGAGGTTGCACCACTGGCCAAGATGTTTATCCTCGTTTGGTAACGTGGAAAAGAGTGTGTGTTTAAGTAATAATGCACTAATCTGATTCACCTTCACTCACTAACCTATCTTTATACACCACAGGACACTTCACTAAAAACACAACAATTACAAGAGGAAGGGAGAAAAAAATCCTCTCACCTTCTCCCCCCATGCACACGTATTCCAACTGGATGTCGAAAATATCCTAGACATTTTTCGCAAAAAGAAATTGTCGAAATGCCAAAGGAAACTCGCATCACCATAGGTTTTTTACTTTTATAATTTTAAAAAAGTATGGATGACCGTCTAGGTGCATCTATCTATTATCAAAATGTTCATTTAACTTTGGAAAAATACTAGGTTCATTTCTCCAAAAGTAGACAGTACCCTTTTCCTGAATTACTTCCCCAACGGGTCTTACAAATCCGTCGTATTTAGCGACTTATCTCTGAAGGTGGCAACTGTGTCAACACTGCAAAAATTCCCTCACCGTGCCAGGCAAAAACGGGCACGGCTGGTGTCTTATGGCCTAACCCCACCTCCTACCACCTTCTTCTCGACTCATGGTGGAAATGTTCCTCGCTGAGACTTCTTCAACCCTCTGCACATGTCAACTTGGTTAGGTCAGCTCTGAAGTGAGGAGGTTGGGCAGTCGTCACGTCAGCTTGACCGATTGCAAGATTCGAATCTCCTTGTCTGTAAACTATCATTGTATTAATTTAACAATAGTTCGCCGCTGCTGGGAAGTAAAAACCAGTGTCAAGGAAACGGACAGCAAGCAATCGCAAAAACTCTTCAGTATGTGTCAACAGCCATACATCGGAATCGAACCATGTAAAAATTGTATACATAGCCGGATGAAATGCATCATACAACAAACATCTTGCTGTCACCGGTGAGTATCTACTTTTTAGACAAAATTTTGAATGAAAATATTTTAAAATTTTAGCCACATATTTGCAATGGTTTTAGAACATCAAAGTAAATAATTTCCAGTTTTTTAGCTCCTAAAAATCCACTCCCTAGTGACCACTAATGTAATTAATTTCAACTAAAGCCATTACAAAAAATAAGTGAAAAATTATTTGAATTTATTCTTTTTACATACCTTGAACTAAACTCTCTTGTAGACAGCACCATGCTGCAAACATCTCCTCTTAACACTTATTCGGTTAGGTCTGTGAAATTCACAATATCCATAACACTGCTAAAATTAGGGAAGAAAAGACAATTATTCAATAATAATTCTTGAAGCTTTCCTGATAGCGAATGATGATGAGATTTTCTCGGGATATCAACCAGGTGATTTCCCAATTGACTTCAATCCCTGAAGATGAGAGTGGTGTTAACTCTCGAATGCTCGGAAGCTGATCCAGAATCACCTGGTTGATATGCTGAGAAAACCTCTTAAATCATTCAATAAATTCTGATCTGTCTATCTTTCTGCATGTTATGAGTTACAAGTAATACTAAATGTATGGTTCTGGCTGCAATGATGATTCACAATAACAACTCAACACCATATTAACAAATAAATACAAAACCATTACATGATTCTTGCGAGTGATTAATTTTGAAAATTAACAAGAACACATGCAAAAGTTAAGGTGGCTTAAAATTTGTAACATGGGAAAATGTTGTTACTGGATAAGTTCCTGAAAAATGAGTTGCACCATTGGTCCTATGGATGCTGGACCCTATGGAAACACAAGAAACGACCACCCTTTGATGACACATCGTCGCACCAATGCCAAACCACGAATTTTAAGTGCAGTTTCTGTTTACTTTTGGTTAAGAGATTCCTATATATTTTCCAATGCCAACATTTATCCAAATATAAAACCTGTTGTTGTTTTTTTTCTCCAGAAGGGGGAAAATATGCAAGTATGTAATTTTGGGAAATTTTAGAAATTCAACAAATGTTTACATGTTGAATTGACTTTGTAAAATACAATTAGTACCTTGCCAACCATTCTTTTTCCATTTTCATTGTAGCATGTATAACTAAAACATAGCAAGGAACTGTAATCAAAAAGTAACAACTCATTCATATGTAATGATCTGGTACTTTAGTATTATATGGACTATCTGGTTAGGTTAGGAGGAATATAATTTAACGTAAACAAATGAGGTAGTCCGTATAATACTAAAGTACCAATGATCTTAATAACTGCAATTTTTTTTCGAAAAGCATTTCATTACACCAATGCCAAAACCATGAATGTGCTAAATCCTACTTATGGCTGGCTGGCTGTTAATTAGGTCATGTAAGTCAGCATGGGAATCAATCAACGAATAGAAGTCAGAAACTACACTACACAAAAAAGTCAAAATTTGTGCATTTCTGATTTTGTCATTGGTGCAGTGATCTGTGAAAATTATGTTTACACACCAGTGGCGTATTCTGAGTCTAAGACCTGGGCTATCTCAAATGACACCTGGTCCAAGGCTATGGAGTAAGGGAGAAGACTAGACTCATTCTTGACGTATTCAAGGAAGCCACGTTGCCATCCCAACGGTAGTCAGGTTGCAAACTTATAAAAATTCAGGTTGCCAACTTCTAAGAATACAGGTTGCCAACTTCTAAAAATACAGGTTACCAACTCCTAAGAATTCAGGTTGCCAACTTCAGAATCGCCATTACCTTCTTTTTCAAATCAGCTTAATTCACGCAGTTTCTAAGAGATTTCTTTTCCGTATTTTACTTTCTAGGCTTCAGGCTTTACAGATGGCCTAGCTAGCCTGGTTACACACTATATACTCAGTGCATGTATGGAAAGCGAAAAATCATCTGTAATTTTGGAGAAATAATGTATGAATCGCTGCCATGTGACACCTGTACAGATATAAACTGGTCGTCTACTAAAGGCTAAAAGTTTGTCATGCAAAAAAAATGTGAATAACTGCACACTGCCAGATTAAAAAAAAAATCATAGATCTTGTATATATGTATTGCTTGCATTACGAACTTTTCCTTTAATATGCATTGCTACAAGCAAGCAAACATGTCTTTTGATGTAAGGTTTTGGAACACATGCTCCCACCATCCAACATTTATTTGTAATTTGATCAATGTAAGATGTAAAATGTAACAGCAGCACCAAATTGTACAGAAAGAGACACTGTCTTCATGAGAGACAACAACTAAATGATACAGGTGTGCTTGGTGTAGTTCAGTACATGTGACAGCCCCTCTCCATAGAATTTATGGATATATGCTCACACAAGAATTAAAAACACTGTTAGAAGTCCTTGGAGTGTAGAATATTTACAAAATTTAGAACATACTCTGAAGCAGTAAGGGTTTCCACACAACAGGAGTGTAAAATTCAAAATTTTTATGTCAATTTTTAGGCATCTCACTACATCACATCACTAAATCTTAAATGAAATCACTTATATCATCAAATTAAAAGAGAAACACTAACGACAGGCTCAGAACCTAACTGCCTAATCTACTCACAAACATCCACACTGAATAATTTTAAAGACAGAAAAGAAAGCCCATAAATGAAAGAGAGCAAGTGTATAAATGGGTAACAGTTCCGAAAGTTTAATGATATTTGCATGAATGTGGAAGTCAGTTTGAAGCTCTGAGAAAGGACCTAGCACAGCACAATTTAGAGTTTCAAAAAGTACTAGATATGCAATATGATAAAAGTAGCGGAGCGATTTTACAATACCGGGAATTTCTCCATTTTGTTTGAAATTCGACATACTCACTAAATTAGGGCTCCTAATCACGAATCTGAAGTTAAAATTTGGCGCTCACGTATCAAACTTTCAAAATAAGAGGGTCAGTCATCGCAACCGACAATGCACAATTGCTCATTATTTATCGCAAGATTTTCCGTTTCGAATACTTAAAGAACAAAATATATATATTCCTGATATTACTACGACCCTAAAATTTAACTATGTTTCCTAACCTAACCACGCGCCAATGGTTCGTGGGGCTAGCCATAATTCAGGAATTTCTATACGTGAGCGCCAAATTTTAAGTGCAGATTCGTGATTAGGAGACCCAAATTAGTAAGTATCCGAAATTTCAAACAAATTGGAGAAATTCCCTGTATTGTTAAATTACCAAAGTAGCTTCACAGCAATATTTTGTTTACTGTTGTTTTGGACACTGGAGGATCAAAGAGGTTTCGTGCTTCATACAAGATACCATATGATCAGCTGTTGAAAGCAATTAGGGACGTTATTTTAATGCTAAGAGCACTACACCTGACCCGTGGAACCTAACTACCAAAGCATTCAGGAATATTATTATAATTGTAAAAGCCCATCATGCCACAGCAGGTCTCAAGCAGAAAACAGTAACGGTTCTGAATGTCTAATGATTTTTTCAAAGTATCAGGACAAAAACGATGTATAGCAGAATCGGTAAAAGTTTGTTATATTGAAGACACATTAAAATCGGATATTTTGTGTTTTGGATGGTTCGTACTTAATAATTGTGTATTGCGGAATATAGTTGAAGGTGCTATTATGCTCTTTACACGAAAATAACATCGATTTTTCACATTACGAGTAATTCTTTTGGTCCCTTTCGTCCGTTGCAGAACATACAATATGGCACGCACAGCTATGGATCATTGCACGTCGTGCTTGTGTTTTGTCGATTTGGAGTGGGTATGCAGTATTTCAACCTTCTTAACCGAAAAATACCTACTTTCGTGTTCATTACGTCATCACAAACCATTGACGGATAGCCCCACAAATCATTTGTGATAGCCCCAAAAACCATTCATGATAGCCCCACAAACCATTGATGGATAGCGCCAAAATCCATTCATGATAGCCCCAAAAACCATTCACGATAACCCCACGAACCATTGATGGATAGACCCAAAAACCATTCACGATAGCCCCACAGACCATTTCCGGCAAGGTTAGGTTAGGTAAGCATAGTTAAAAAAAAATATTGTGAAAAAAAAGGCACGTTTGGAAACACTGGCGAGACTGTGTGACTTTCGATGCTCGTACCATCTGTAGGTACATAATGGAAACAACGGCATAATGTTGTCGCTTTGCACAAAATGCAAGTTTATTATATCAAAAGTCCTTATTTCTTGTTGTGCAGCATTCTACGGTGAGAAAATACCTCCACGAACTTTCAAAATGCTACAGAAACTCATTTCCATTACTGGTTTCTTCTGTAAAAATGAAGAATTGTGTCTCCGATATAAGACATTTACCGCAGAATCGTATAAATAGCTGTTACAGTAAATTTGAACTTTGGTGAAAAAAGGATTTTAAAAAGTACTTTACGAAGCATTGCACTTCCCATCAACAAGGGATTTCTTTGTCCATAGAAAAAATAGAAAGTATCACAGAATAGTGGAAATTATTGTTAAAGTAAAGGTAATGGTTCCAATTGTTTTATGTTCTTTTTCAAATTCCCCTAGCAGAAAGACTAATTATTGTAAAATTTTGGAAATCATTGTCCCACGAAATTTGAACCGTCCAGCACTGTATGGATTAGAAAAAAAAAACCTTACGCAAGCATGCATGATTCCCATTGACAAGGTATTCTCCGTTGACAAGCAACGGTAACTATCATAGACTAGTGGTAATGAATGTAGAAGTAAATTGGAACCTTAGTAGAATGCATTTAGGGACTTTATTTTAATGCTAAGAGACCTAACCACGAAAGCATATATTGAACAAATCTTAAGCAATCACTAAAACTCTGCAGTATGTGTTAACAGATGTACATCGAATTCGAACCACGTAAACATTGCATACGAAGCATGATGAAATCGCGATAAAACAAAAGGAACTTGGGCTGAAGAGGTAAAAGGCACCTTAAGCAAAAGCGACTTATCGACAAGTCATTCCAGAGACTACTGGCAAAATAAGGCTTGGGTGTTGTGACAAACCAGCACCAATGTGATGAGATGTTAAAGCATCTAGGGAAATTATTGTAATGTTAAGAGCCCTAAACCTGGCCTGCCTAACCTAACCACAAAAGCATTTAAAGACCTAACCCAATTACAAAAACCCTTCTCACCACACACATGATCTATATGGAGCAGCAGTCTGTTCAAAAAGGGTTGGTTGTAAGAAAAGAATCATATAGAAGCATACAGAAGTGAAAAAACACTCTCAAGCAAGCACACAGTAAGTAATCATGATTAAGTATGTGTGTACAATTGTAGTATAAATGTAAATTAGTTTGGAATTAAGCATTCGAAACTTGGGCCATTAAATCTAACTGCCTAACGGTTGAGGCACACTGCACAGTGGTACAAATCCTAAACTGTAGGATTTGTGTGAAATTATCAGTACATTAAATGATTCTTGGAACATACTCAAGTTTAGTAAAGTATAGAAATAGCTTTTATTCTGAGGATTTTGAATAGCATGGCTTATGCAATAATCGTGGCACCAAATTATTCCATTATTCCCCTTAGTGCCTGTAACACTAATGCAACTCACTTGAGTAGAGAAAGGTAAAATCTTGCATTATTGGTGATGGTAACGTTTGAAATCAATTATTTGCAGTCTGGTATGCTCACAACTTTACAGAATAAAATTTACTACTGACCTAAATGCGGTAACAGTTTCATGCATCGGAGACACATTTCTTCAATTTTACACAAGAAACTACTTACGGAAATGAGTTTCTCCAAGGTTTATAACCTCCGTCGATATATATTCTTCCTAAAACTTCATCCTACAATGCAGCAGAACAATAAATAATCACTTTTCATGTAATAATATTGCGCATATTGTGAAAATCGACAACATTATGCCGGTTTCCAAGATGTACCTGCAGATGGCTCTAGCGTCGGAAGTCACGCGATCTCGCTAGTGGAATCAGGGTTTCCAAACGCGCGATTTTTTTCGAGAAACGCGAGTTTTTTTTTCTTCGAGAAACGCGCGGTTTTTTGTCGAGAAAGGAAAATGGTTTTTCGATTAATTTAGGGGTGAAATGGGTGCTAATGGAACCTAACCTAACAGGCCTAACCTAACCTCGTGTGAATGGTTCGTGGGGCTACCCGTGGATGGTTTTTGGGGCTAACGTCAATGGTTTGTGGGGCTACCCGTGGATGGTTTTTGGGGCTTTTTTACAACTTTCATGCACAATAGAGTTGGAAACATTGATATTCGAAAACAAAAGAAGCGTTACAATTCGCAAAGCAAGCGATATCGCACCGTGACGTGCTTTCCGTAGCATTAAGGAAAATGGTTTATTTTAGCAGAAAAAGTGTTTGTTTTCGTGCAAAAAGCATATTGGCACCTTCCACTATGTTCCGCAATACATAATTGGTAAGTACAAACCACGAGAAAGATAAAATATCGGATTTAAATGTGTCTCCGATGCATGAAACTGTTAATCTAAATGCTTTAAAACTTGAACAAATTATAATTTACAATAATGTATGGAATTTATTCACGTTTTATAGCATTCAAGTAGTCAATAGAATATTGTGAGAAAATATTTTTTAAAAAAAGCCTTACCTCCCACCCGAATAAAAACTTCTAGAACAATCCCGCCATAAATTTACAATTTCCACTTCACGTCTTCCATAATGTCATTACTAACAACACTGAAATATGTTATCGTAGTCAACAATGTTACTGGGGATATAAGCATGGACTCAAAAATGCATGTATTTATATATTCATATTATAACCGGCAAGGGCAAGAAACATGTTTGTACAGGCACGTTGGTGAACAAGAAACAAATATGAGACCTTCCCATTTTCTTATGTATCAGGCTAAACTTATTTTAAATACTGAAATACGTTACCTAATTTATCCAACGAAGATCTTAAACTGGCATCTAAACTCGGAGCCCTTCTAAAACAACGAAACTATCCACATTTGACAACTTCTTATACTTTGGTTCATCTTTGGTCTTCTTCTGTCAAGTTTCAGTGTTGCCAAGCCAATATTGTGGAAAGAGCATAGATAAAATAACCAACGGGGAAAGAGTGCGTTTTCGAATAATAGAAAATAAAAAATCAGGCACGTCACCATAGGCGTAGCTACGGGGTGTGCCGGGTGTTCCTAGGCACACCCTAATGGGCTGCTTTATCAAAGAGAATTAAAGACAAATATTTCAATAAGAGAGAAAATAAGCGGCAGTTTGTAAGAAGTTGAAAATGTCATTACTTGGTACAAACGTGTGCATTATCGCTGATGAAACGAATGTCTATAGATTTTCGATTTTTTTATGTCATTGGAGAAAGAAGATATTTACTGCATTCTACTCTGTACTACAGCGCTTTTCTTCTATACCTGTCACAAGCTGCACGTGTGAGAGCTTACCCAAGCTTACCCAAGTTAAAACTAAATTAAGAGCAACTCAGAAGCAGGATAGATTGGAAGCCCTGCTCTTGCTATTTGTGGAACAGGAAAAACCTTAGTCTATTGATGTAAATGAAGATATTGATGAGTTTAAGAACATTGTACCTTTTGACAGATGTCTCTTGTTATAGATGACGTGTATTTTGATGTATTTGTTTGTAACATTTATGAACATTTTGTGTGTGTGTAATTTCTATGCAATTTGATTTTTTCTACTACATATATTCAGAAATTTTCAACACTGTCATTTAGTGAATTTATATTCCTTTACAAACATCAGTGCAGTTAAAGAGTCAAGTGATTGTGTTGCAAAATATGCTATTAAAAAGGTACAAGACCTCATTTTTTTCTTTGTGCACACCCAAATATAAAGTTCTAGCTACGCCTATGCACGTCACTATCAAGAGTCTATTATTTTTGGTCACTACGAAGGTTATTTTCAACCATTGAAGTTACATAGTTCAATCTTTTTAAACTTCATCGCTTAATATAATAGTTTCAGAAAGCCCATAGTCCTTTGCCGTGACTTGAATCCTGAGGTTTCTGTGAGGAGAGGTTTAATTTGAATACCGTGTAAGAGTGCCAACACAAAAGGAAATGATTTTTTGAAAGTGTTTTATAATATATAGCCTATTTGTCTTTCTCATTTAGGTTCCAGATTCCAGTAGAACATTATACATATAACAACGAACTATTTGGCTTGTTCTTTTTAATAAACGTGCAAAGTTATATCACAGACTGTGGTTATATTTTGTTCAATTTATTCATGAATAATTTTATGCACGTATTTGCAGCTAGATTTTCCTATCGTAGAGCTCAAAAAGTTCTCGGAGTATTTCATGTTTATAGTGCGAAAGAACCAAATCTGGCCTCAAAATAGCTTAATTGGCAACAATGCTTATCTTCTCTCACGTGTATTGCGCAACCCAAATCAGAGATCAGACTGAAATTTCCCTCTATTATCCCTTTCCGTCCTAAAAAATCCCTTTTATTCTATTGAGAAATACAACACTTCTACAGATTACATTAATAAAAATGCAAGCTTTTTAAATACAATAATTAAAAAAATAAATAGCCGCTATATTTTTACAACAAAACCTAATCAAATGGTCCGGCGTTCGAGCCCAGTGATAGCACAATGCCCAGTGGCTCGCAGGATTCCACTGTATGTACACCGTAGGCTCGGTAGTAATTAGCTTATCTGAACATAAAATTGATTAAAACAAACGTCGGACAATATAAATATCAATACTTCAAGTGTTTGTACACTACTGTAAGCATGATAGAAAGTGTAAATTAGAAATAAGCATTGCTGTAGAGGATTAAATACTTGGTTTAGATTTTCCCAGCTTTCCATTTTTTAAATATATTTTCCTCCCTTTTCACCCCCTTTCTCTTAATTTTTGCCAATCAAATTTCCCTTCCCAGGAGAAAAATCCCTGCCAGGACGATAACTCGCAAGGGCATGCAACTGTGGCGCAAGTTTTGAGCAACTTTTGTCTGCAACACTATTTTTACAACAGTAGGCAATGAAAACTGTTGTTACCGACATCCAAATAGTATAGACCGTGTTAAAAATGTAAACATAAATATTGGTGAGGTCTTGTCCGGTCCTCCCGGAACTTCCGGATTAGGCCAGTCCCCGTTGTTGCCAGTGCAGATTCACCAGCATACGAAGTAAGAAATGAGCACTTGTTTTCATCAGTTATGAGACGATAGTCAAGAAAGGTATTTGTTAAACTTCTACTATGAAGGAGTGGACGTCTAGAATCCGTCGGATGATCAACTTCAGAGCAGATTATTAAAATATGACGCGTCTTTGTGGCCGCCAGTTGTATAGCACACTCAGTGGCGTACGCAAGGCGGAGTTACCGGGTTTAACCCCCCCCCCTTGAGCTTTTGAAATATTATGGAAAATGCTGTAGAAAAAAAATTAAAAATGGCTAATTTATCACAGTCAAACATCTGCGACAGTATAATAATAATAATAATAATAATTTGAATTATTATTCTCATTCAGAATGAAGAAAAACACAACATTCCAAACACAATCTAAGCGGCAGCAAAGTTCAATTTTGCATTTTTTTTTATTTATTTTTTTTTTGCAAAAAATCGCGCAGTGACTCTCGCGAGAATTGTGAAAATTCCTTGCTTCGTCGCAGTGTGCTGACCTCATTGCAAACGTTCTTCCCGGTACTGATTTTGCATCCCTTGTAAACTCTCAAGTGATGCTGAGTCTACATCCACATTCAGGCCCGTAGCTAGAGGGGGGCAGGGGGGGCAACTGCCCCCCCTGATAGCCTGCTCTGCCCCCCCCTGTGAAAAATACAGAACACATTCTTACCTAGAATTCTCACTAATCTTTACAATTATATCATGTGTTACTCTAGCAACATTACAAAGACACTTATTGATTTTGTGATTTATTAGGGTGTATGGGATTCCATATAATGTCGTATCAGGATTGGGGGGAAAAATTCCCTTCCAGATTAGACTTCGGGAAATGATTTCACAAATTTTAGTATCTAGAACAGTTGTGACATTTTGAGTAGTCTTGTATTACAGGTGCCTAATGTGTTCGGATGTTTTTCTTGGATATGTTGCTATGAACTTTGAATTGCTTAAATTTTTGTTCCCAAGTCTATCTTTTGGTAATAGTGTGGTAGAGAGAGGGAGTGGATATTTGATTTTTGTTACTTTGCGTTACTTTTCTGCCACTTATAGCTAATCGCAACAATGAAGGATGACGTGAAATTGATAAAGACACACTCATAAACAGTGCCGCAACTACAGGGGGCATTGTCCCCTCCCCCTGACCTTGGACAGAAGTCCATTCTAGGGGAAACAAACATTTAAGTAAAAAACAAGACTAGGAGAATCTAAGAATAGCAGGACAATTGGATACTCATGATGGAATTAGTTTTTACGTGTTCCTTGCATTTTTCTACCAGACGGCCAAGGGCACTTGCAAGGAGCACAGAGGGGCAATTGCCCCCCCTCGATTTTAAATTTTATACAAATAAAAAAACATTTCCTAAAATTTTCTTGCTCGCTTCGCTCGCAATGGCTGCTATTCTCATAGTCCAAGTTCAGATTCATAGCTATGGGGCAGCAGGAGTCGGCCCTGGGAGCCAAACGATCTATATGAAAAAAAAAATGTTAAAGGGAATGCCATGGTGCCCCGCGAAATTATTGCACCCTATTAAAACAATTTATTTCTATGAAACTTAATATGAAATATTAATGATGACACTGTAATCCAAGAAGTCATTGATCAATCAAGGGATTCCCATTTGTTTGTCAGGTGTCAAACACATGTATTTCAACTATAATATAATACAATTCACACAATATTTTGCAAAATGATTAACGTAACCAGTAGGCAAACGTTGTCTGTAGTGTGCAAGAGTCTCCCCTTTGAAAGAAATAGAGTCCGTGGTGGACTAAGGGACCCATGTTTTAATCAAATTTTTACACAATTCATCAAAGTGTAGGTAATATGTAACCATTATTATTTAATTAATTCTATTTTCCTTGCATAACACAACACAATGGTGTTGTTGGATTCTCGTTAGATTCCTTTGTGCGTAAAAATCTTGCATACTGGAAACTAGAGGGAATCATTATGAAGCATGATTTATAAAAAGGGCTCCCTTAATCAGTTCTGCAGAGAGCCCCAAAGTTGTTGGTGCATATTAATCATCTATTAACATTATCGACCTGTAAATATCAAGTAGATACAGTCCCTATTAGCCTACCTAAGTATTTATGTTAAACTTCATATTCTTTGGCAATCTGGAAAGGTCATTATCGAAATGTTGCTATTTGATGTTGGTCGAAGTTCTTTTGTTCGTTGCAGTTTCAAGATATCATCCCTTTTCTGTTACTTATCTCTTTTGGGCGAGGGGGCAAGTGCCTCTGTGTACCCTGTTATATCTGCCAATGCGACACAATATATTAAAAATTTGCCCCCTCTAGGATTCACTTCGCCCCCCCTACAAAGAATTCCTGGCTACGGGCCTGTCCACATTATTAAATAATGTTGAAGAAGTGCTTTGTGAATCACCTAGAAGTGATAAATGTGTTGGAATATCTATAAACTTACTTTTGAACGAAAACATAGACTCAGTGGAAATTAGCAACATGTAGGCTATTCTCACCCTTCATCATCATCCTGGGTGAGTTCCATAGGTAAAGGTAATGTAAATTCCCCCGTGCATATAGCACGGTGCCATGAAGGCACACGTAGTGGTGTGGTGGGCCCCAAAGATTCTTGCAGGTGATGTGATCAGCACCATGCTCCGGCAGCCTTCATCTCCCAGGGTTGCTCTCAGGTACCCATTGCTATGAGGCTGGGTGCGGAGACAAGGCTGGATAAATTCCAACCAATTCCGGGAATCGAACCCGGATATCCCACGAAGTTGTCAGACTAGACCAGCGCGGCTCCTTGAATGAGTTTCATATTTCGATTATTTCAATAAATTCAATATATTTGCTTGTTTTTATGGATTTTCTTCACATTTAAAATGTCTCACTTATCATATACAAATAACCGTTGACTAGACAATTATTTTGTAACAAAGAAACAAAAGAAATGTAATTTTGTTCTATTTCTTTCATAAATAGCAGCTGCATTAGTAGTAATTATTAGTAGTAATTAAACTAATTAATTAATTAATTAATTATAAGAATTATTAATTAATTTATTATTATTATTAATTAAATAAAGTATAATAAAACAATGGTAATGTGAATTTGTAGAAAGTTCTCGAAATAACACCCCCCCTTGATGAAATCCTGCGTACGCTACTGAGCACACTACGTACTACAGAATCTACGTACATACAAGTATCTCATGTACACGCACGACGAACGTTTAAATATATTGAATTATTTTGTAAATGGAAAAGTGAGAGAAAGATAATTCTATAAAACAAGTGATATTATTATATTATAAAGTATGCTTAACTGAATCTTTGCCAACAAATCTGCAGAAGTAATGACACATAACAAATGCTAGTAAATATATATGCTTTCAACATCGCCTTTCCGCCTGAGCGATTTAGGAAAAACCTATGATATGGCATGCACTTTCACTTGCACGAATTTACTTCAAGCAACAAGGGAGTTTTCAGATTGAAGCGACAAGCGATATCGGGGTTTGGCACAGAAGCATTCGATCTAAAGCAAACCATTCACAAGTCACGCTTGCGCAAATAACAGGCCGGAGCAACACAATGCACGGTATTGATAAAGCGGCCAGTCCGAGCGACAAGCGACACCTGCAATTTGTCGTTCGGAAGGTATTGTTTTTTAATATTGATTTCCAAGAGACACGTATCGCTGCAGTCTGAAAGCTTCCTTACGTGTCGCTTGGACTGGACTGTTGTTTTCTCAGTACCATACATCGTGTCGCCTCGCTCTGTTGTACTCGTATGCAAGATGGATTGTTTCCTTTAGAGTAAAGGGGCTGTTGCTTGTCGCTTCGGTGTGTAATCTCCGTGCCACTTAAAATAAAGTGAATCCTCAGTGATCAATGAAATTTTTCGAACCGAAGCGATACGACAAGCTGCACGTGTCGCTCAGATTCCCAATGGCGTGTATTGTGCCGTCTGAGACTTGATTTCCCATGAGCGGTAAATGCCTATTTATAGACTAAATGGGCCTGTGTCGCTTGTCACTTCGGTACGAACCACTGCTGTCGCGTGTTGCTTCGGTTTGCAACCTCACTAAGAGGAGTGCTTTTCACCACAACACAATACGCAGATAAACGATCAACATGGTTAACAAAATGCAAGTCGTACAAATACTTTCCGGGTACCAGTCCTTTCTCGTTCTGCTTGTATCAACAGGATTCGTCTCTCCACGTCCTTCAGAAACCTACGAAGTGAGACTTGACTCAATAAATTTGTTCCCGATCGAACTGTGCAACCATATGCTACACAGCTGACACCTTATTTCCTTGTAAAAGAATCTCCTCTTTGCCCTTTCGTATTAACGTCCATAGCATCCTATGCGTAACTGGATGTTCGAGGGGGACCAGACGAGTGTGCATGCTCCGCGGTAGCTCCACCTTTAACACCGTCTATAGGGAGAATTCACACATTATATTTGTCAACAATTTTACACACGTAATCAAACTATTATTACTCTTTATGATTATGCTAGAATTTATTTATCAATATTTAATTTCATAGATACATGTTAATTCATGCATAAAATCTTAAATACTGTAAAGATTTACGAGGAAAATTCTTGGGCTACGGGCATTGACTTAAAAAAATACCGGGACATGGTTTCACGAAGGCTGATTGATTTGCTTTATTTTACTTCGCCTTTTGTGCCACATTTGGCTGATTTGCGAAGATGGGGATGAGTGATGATATGATGAAATTGATGAATAGACACTCACAAACATCCATGCCCAGGCCATGATTCGAACCCGGGACCCCTGGGGCCGTATGTGATGTGCAAACCACTCCACCACGAAGGTTGAGAACCATTTCTCTAGAGTCTAGTTTTTAGGTATTCGCTTTATTCGGGCTTGAAAGTCTAGCGTATACAGCTTGAGGTCAGTGCATATTATTTCTCTTTTCTCATGCACACCATGCCTCTTCCGAGTTTCAATAACTTCCACAAATTTTACAATGCGATTTACACAATTGTTAGCTAGTCCCCCTTACCGCCCCCCCCCCCCCCCAAAGTTGTAGAGTACAACACACATAAATTTGCCGTTGCGTAGATACCAATTTTCGTTTCGTCTCTCTCTCTCTTAGTATCACGTGTTCTACCCTGCTCGAAAACCTTCGCTATTGTTGCCATATTGTCATTCCATTCCTGGACACACTCGCGCAAACATTATTGAAAACAATTGAATAGCGCTCCAGCTCGCGGTTCACACCGTTCGGCAGGGACGGTAATGTGGCAATATAGCACGGCGTAGTGGTTGCTTCTTTTATGCAGTGCATGTTCACTGGCTAGCTAGTAACTAGTGTTGCCAACTGTAATAATGAAGCACTATTTCTGTCACGGAAGCGGAAAGGCAGATAAAATGACGGTGAGTTTTGTTGGATTGGAAGCATCATATTTTTATTTTATACTAAGGCTGTGTCCGAAAGCTGCAAGACCATACTTGAAGCGAGCATACTTCGAGAGCATACTCGCAGTGCGGTCTTGAAGCCTGGAAGCGGAAAGCTTTCGAACTGCACTTCGACTGCAGCGCCAACACAAGTGAGGAATGCAACAAAAGTTGCTTCGAAACTAAAATTATCAAACATCGACTGTATGTGCCACTCTTGTTTTCCGTGAACAACACACACATGACTCGGCGTGCAGTTTATATAACACAGCACGTTATTAATTATAGAAATATGAAAGAAATTTGCTCTTTCAAATTAATTTTCACACATTCCGCAACATGGTTTACGATCGCGGGAAAATAAATTGTTTTCTCACTTTTAAACACCTTCTCACTATAGAAGAAAGAAACCACGCATATATGAATAAAACCAATAAATAAAACTACATAGTATTTTAAAAACTTGTTTACTTACATTTCCACACAATGGAAGAACTACAACTACCAGCTGATTGACTTCCGACGTCCATTTTTTTAACAAATGAAAAGCAAGCACCGCTCGTGTGCTGCGTCCTCTGGTCTTGTACACTCGTTTGCTTGGCGCTTTCGAACTGCACTAGGTGACGTCACTTCCGTCAAGACTGTACTTCAAGTATGTACTTTGTACCTTTTGGACACAGCCTTTACCGGTTTGGCGTTGTGTGCGTGTATTGCGTGTGTGTATGTGAAAGTGTGTGTTTGTTAATGAACGTTAAATTCCATAATGCCTCCAGTTCTGTCAAAGTTGAAATCAAAAACCTTGCATAGCCAAGCTCGGGAAATTCTAAGCAACGTGCACGAGCTCATGAAGGAGGAAGCCAGTGAAGTGGTTAGCATCCCAATACAGCATTTTGGCAAGAGAGCAGCGGCTGCGACTGGAGTTCCTGAACGAACAATCAGGGCTATCATGAACGAAAGACAATCTCTTGAGATGTCAGAAGGCCCCTCCACATCATTCCACACTCCCGGGAAAGAACGACAAAGACCAGCGACCAAATCGTCAGTGGACGCTTTCGATGAAAACGTTATCCGTAGGCGCATATACGACTACGCTCTGCGTGAAAATGAAGTGCCGACATTGAAAAAATTGCATGTCAAATTACAGGCGGACATACATTTTGCGGGAAGTCAAGAGAGTTTGCGACGTTTGCTGCGAAAGATGGGATTTAGGTGGAGGAAGAGGAGGCTGTCATTTTTGCTGCTTAATGCGATGCATATTGTTTTCTGTGTTAAAATTGCCATGCTTTGATGGGTGACCAAGTTCATAGCAGGGCCGGCGGAAGGAGAGGGCGAACCGTGCCACCGGCCAGGGCGGCAAAATTTGAAGAGAAGAAAAAAATAAGCCTTTTGAAAACTGTGGTCGAGCGAGATATTCTTTTGCGCTTAATAGTATTGAAATAGCATAAGAAGTCTCATTATTTATTTTATATTTTGATGTTTTACTTAGGAATATATTGATTTTCAATTTTCCGTTGCTGCGTAATGGCGGGGGGGGGGGGGGTTCGAAATGGAGCGGCATCTACCGCCACCGCCCAGGGAGGCAAAATGACTATCGCCAGCCCTGGTTCATAGCAAATGAAAAAGCCGCGCAGCTTATCGTCTAGTGGCAGTATATGTACTTGTTATTGTTGTGGAAGCCGGCATCGTTTGTAAATGTAGAACAAAGGCAACCGACTTTCGCCAATCACAGAGAGGAAATAATAATACTGCTTGAGGAGGAGTGTTGTGGTCCAATTGTCGCGGTTTAACACGTCGGCATGTTATTATCTGCCGTTGCAGTTCCGTACCAGTGTATCTACGGGTTTTGGGAGTGAACAGTTAGAACGCCACCAGTGCATTAATGCAATGAAAGATAATATTTTTTTTATTTTGTTTGAAATCACTCAAATAAGGAATCGTATGAAGAAGTCTTCTTTGCAGCATTTTTGGTAATTTTACGTATGTGTTAGTTCATATTTTGCGAATTTTTTAGTCCATATGTATGTAGCTACATACAAAGCCACTTGTTAGTACATATTAATCCTAGTCCTGGTATAATGCATGACGTTTAAAACTCAACGTTAGATAGACCTGAATTCTCTAATTTCCTTGTTGTACATAACAGCTGTGCATCGGCGCACTGCAGCGATTTTTCTATCTGCTCCATTAGCAACACTGCTTCTTTAGTTGTTTCGCGCATCGCACGGCAGAAATATCTGTGCTGGACTCTACAAGAAATTAAGTTTTACCCCAAATACTCTTTTTTGTTATCGACTTATATATCAGTGTATTACATTCTTGAAACTAAATCAGGATGGTCTGAATCTCTGATAAATAACTGGAAGAAGAATCTGGAAATCTTTTCTCATATTTAAACGCAGCGGCTCTGCGAGGAATCTTTTTTGGAGGAGGGGAAAGCTTCACACTGCCAAATATTTTGTTCGTGATCATTTGTGTTTTTTTGCTTGAAACATTTTTTTGATAAGGTTACATATAATACACAGATATTTAAAAAAATACTGTTTTGGGGGGAAATTGTTAAGGGATAGTAAACACTAATTTCATGGACTTTGAGGTTGTTGCACCTTCAGCCTCTAAGCCATACCATTCTAGGATTCAACGTAAGAGTCGCTCACATTAGCCTTCTAATACTAATAGTGACTACTCAAGTAAACTTATCACAGCAGTTATGGGGGTTGAACCGGACCTCTCGATTTCCGGTGGTAACCTAACATCACACAATGTCAATGTGTGATGGTCGCGGTCTTGGGAGATACAGCTGCGATCGGACTCTATTCACTGGAAATTTGCCGCTTGGAAGGACTGAACCACTCTCCCCCCACCAAAAGAGATTCGACCTTAATATCATTATTCATAATTTTAACGCTGCCACTTCTTTTCGATAGACCATTCATCATATATTTCTAAGACTTTTTAATGAAACAATAACCGTTTTATTAATAGATATTCAGTGCTCGAATTTGCATAAGCATCCTCCTCCACATACTGCATTGTCTTCAAGTTGATCCATGCAAGGATCCTTCCTTCTATCCCCAAACTCTGAACAAGGAAATTCGCAGACAGAAATTTTCACATCGAACACTGCAGATCACAAAATCGTAACACATTGGAAAATAAAAAATGTTCGACAGAAATGTCCACATAATTTCAATATGTAAGGAAAATGAACTTCACAAAATTACACAAAATAATGGACACATTTAACTAATACGCTGTATACCCTGAGTGGCAGAGGAAGGGATAATGGCCCTCAAATCAGGGCAAGGTGGTAATTGCCCCTGGCCCCACCTCCTACTGAGGGCGGAAGATATGGCAACAGCGCAAACGGAAGAGATAATGGAGCCTCTGGAAGCACCGACAGGTTGTCTGGTGGACAAGAGGATGACAACGGCACGGGAGAAAGGCGCCTGCAGGATACAAACTCCGCCGGGGGTACTGGTGCTTGGGGAGGGGGGTTAGTGAACCGGAAAGCCCAGGAACGTTTCCAGGAATTCAACCCAAGAGGAGATCCCAGGTTGCGGAGTCGAAGCAGGGGAGGCGTGCCGTGACCTTTGGACCCGGCTGTAAACGAAGGGAGCATCAGGCAGGAACCAGGTGAGTTTACGCGACATTTGGGAGAAGAGGGGGTGGGGGGAGGTGAGATTGGTGGCGAACCCCGAGCGTTTTCGAAACGGGTTTTGAAAATTCTTAGCTGGAAAGTGGGGGGCTTGCAGGCCAAACTTTCTCAGTCTGAATTCTGTAGAAACGTCACCGAATTTGACATTGTGGTATTTGTGGAAACGTGGTTTAGCAAGGCGGAGACGCCGCAGGGTCTGGGAATGGTGGGGTATGCCCAGATCATGAAGAGACGGGCTGGGAGGGGGCGGTGTCCAGGGGGGCTGATGGTGCTCGTGAAGGAAAGCCTACGGGCGCAACTGACTAAAATAGAGATTGACTGTAATGGGATTCTAGGCGTGCACCTGTGTATAGACAATATTAAATTATGCTTGATTGCACTTTATAACCAACCAGTCTCGTCCAAGTATCACAATGACAGATTCTTCGAGCGAGTAGCTGATTTTCTGCACCTTGTCGAAGATAAATATCCGCAGACGGACGTGCTGTTGCTGGGGGATTTTAATGCGAGAATTGGAGGGGAGGATTGCACGACGAACGGGGAAGAGGGGGGAGGGAGGGTCAGACGAAGCCTAGATCAACAAATAAATGCGGAAGGGAGAAAGTTGCTCAACCTGGCGGAGAGTTTTGAACTAGAGGTCATGAACGGGAAATACGGGAGGGATTTCGAGGGAGATTTCACATTTGTGTGCGAAGCCGGGATGTCTGTGATTGACTATATTTTATCAACTTGCGGATTGGCCAATAGGGTGGCGGAGTTCTATGTTGACGAGCGGACAGAGAGTCGGCACTTCCCGTTGGTGCTGGAAGTGGAGTGTCCGATCGCGGTTAATTTTAATGCAGTGGCGATTCCTTGGCAGAAAGAACAGGAAACCTCGATTCTGAGGCAATATAAGATTCCAGAGGAGGGGCTAGAGTGGTTCCAACAAGGGTTGCAAGATGATAGAGCGATTATGCTTACGAGGGAAATGGAAAGAGCGTTGGGCGCAGGCGAGGTGGAAAGAGGGGTCTCTTTATACTACCACATCATAATGCGAGCAGCGAGGCACATGTTGCGGGACACACGTCAACAAGTTCCCAGCAAGGCTGACACGTGGTATAATGACGTATGTAAGATGCACAAACGAATATTGGATCGATCTCTAAGGCAATTCCGTGCTCGCAAAACTGAGCATTCTAGATTAAATTACTTAGAAGAACGCCGGCGTTACGCGCAAGTTTTGGAAAGGGAGAGGGAGAAGTGGGGGGAGAGGAAAGTGAGGGCTCTTCAGGAGGCCATCCAGGGCCGGGATACGAGGAACTTGTGGCGGATTATTCGCAACCTGCAAGGGAGTCGGTACACAATAGGCAGTATCTCTGCACGTAGCTGGGAGGATCATTTTCTCAAGCTGCTGGAAGGGGAGGGAGGGGGGGTCAGGGGCTATTCCAAACGAGGGCGGGTTCCTGGGTACTTTTGTTCCAATCCTTGACGAAAGTGTGTCGAGGCTGGAATATGATGCGGCTGTTCGCTCGCTGAGGACCGGCAAGGCGGCGGGTATCGATGGAATCGGACCAGATCTCGTGAAGGTGCTGAATTGTAACGAGCGATTGGCAGAAACCTTAAGGTCTCTGCTCAACAACATATTCAATAGTGGAACCTTACCCAAAATATGGAAAACGAGCGTTATTTGTCCTCTTTACAAGGGGAAAGGGGATGTAAATGACACTAATAATTACAGAGGTATTTCTCTCCTGCCCGTGTTAGGGAAAGTATATTGTAGTATTCTGTACAACAGATTGAGAAAATGGGCCGATATTTTTGATAAACTGACCCCCCTGCAGACTGGTTTCAGGTCCAATTATAGCACTGTAGATAATGTTTTTGTCCTGAACACATTGATCCAAAGCAAGTTAAACGAGAAAAGGGGAAAATTATATTGCTGTTTTGTTGATTTTGAAAAGGCGTTTGACTCTATCAATAGGCAAATGCTGTGGGGGAAGTTATGGGACATGGGGGTTTCGGCTAGAATGATTAATACGCTAACGAATATGTACAGAGGGGTCAAATTTTGTGTCAAATGTGGGCAGGGGGTGGTGTCTGGACAGCACGAGAGCACGGTAGGATTCAAGCAGGGATGCATACTTTCACCTTTACTTTTCATTCTTTTTATTAATGACGTTGCTAGCTTCGTGGAAGAAGGAGCTGAAACACCGGAGATAGTCGGGACACCGATACCAATGCTTCTCTATGCGGATGATCTCGTTTTAATATCAAACGAAGTACAGGGGTTACAGCGGGGATTGAACAGACTTAAACAATATTGCACAACATGGAAGTTGAAGGTAAATACACGAAAAACTAAAATAATGTCGTTCAAGAAAGGTTATGTTTTCGCAGCAAAGGAGCGGTGGACCTATGGGGATTCCGAGCTTCAAAGGGTCAAACGTTTCACCTATCTAGGCATCACGCTGAGTATGGCAGGGGAGTGGACAAAGCACATCGAAGGCAGAAAGGGAAAAGCTTGTTATGGGCTGGGCAAGGTAGAGCGACTGCAACGGAAAGTCCCTACAGTCAGTGTGAGATTGCTGGACCAAATTTATGAAGCAACGGTGAAAGCAACCTATTTTACGGCGCGGAACTATGGGGGAGGGTAGGGGGGCGAGTAGCAAATCAGATACAAGCGCGGTTTTTAAAACAAATACTGGGAACCAGCACGAGTGCAAGCACGTGTGGCGTCCTGAGGGATATGGGAAAACATAGGGAGGATGTCGAAGCGAGGATGAGATGCTTCAAGTACTGGATGAAGCTGGAACAAGGGGCCGGAGACTCACTGAAAGAACACTGTCTGCGAGTTCAGATTGAGGAAGGGTTCGCACGCCACTGGGCAAGTGGAATTAAGGACGACTTGTACAGAATGGGTCTGGGGGAACTGTGGGAAGAGGTGAGGGGCGGGAGGTGCGAAACTGGGATGTTGCAAATCATAAGGGAAAGGTTGGTGGACGGTAGCAGGCAATACATCATGGCAGAATGTAGGGAGAAGGTAACGCTCGTCGCCGCACAACCGCCAGGGGTGTGGGTGGAATGGGGGAGAAAACGTTACATTGATACGTGGTACGTACCAGCAAAGACGTGGATTCGCCTGGTTCCTGCTAGGGGGTGGAGGCAACACAAACTCAAGGGGCCGGACGGTCGTGCCATCTGCACGTTATGCGGCGAAGAGGAGACGAGGGCTCACATCCTACACGACTGTGTTTGGTCGGCACCCCTCAGACAACGCAAATGGGGGGACAGTGCAAGGGACAGCATTGAGCAGACCATCCAGGCTATATGTAGGGAGGAGAGGAGTGGTATAAGGAATGTAAATATCAAAGCCCTGGGCTCCTATTTTCATGTAGTTTGGAGTGAGCGCAGGAAACTGCTGCAAGGAGTCAGTGAAAGTGAAGGGTACGGAACAGCAGGGGCTCAAGCATAGGTGAAGAGTGTAATGTAGTGTTGTGAAAATGAACAATCTCAAATGCAAGAAGAGGACCACATTGCTATTTATATATGTACATCGCGAGGCCACAAGAATGATAAGCTACAAGAACAATGAAATTGTGGTCTGTGAAAGCTATGTAAAAGTGCAAGTTGCTAAAAATACTGTTCTGTTTGATTACATTGTAGTGCATTACCATGGGCGTAGCCAGAAATTTTTGTACGGAGGAGGGAGTTCAGGCTCTGATAAAAGTTAAAACATTAAAAGGAAATAATAATGGTTATGATTGTTATTGCACAACAATAACTATTATAAACTAATAAAATAAAAGTTTTTATTTCTATAATAATTTTATTACATTCTTCCTTGGGCAGGCAGGCTGTTCTATTCGGTCAATTAGATGAGCGAATATGCAGCGCAACTATTTATTTATTTATTTACATTTCAAGTACAGTTAGTGTACTGAAATGCAAAGTACTATATTTTGTTATTTACATTCACACGCCTTGTTCAAGAAAAAAATAAGTTAGGAGTAAATTTTAGTCATATAGTGCGACCTCTCACATAAAAAAATAATTTTTGGAATTTTGAAAACTTGAACCACCCATTCTTTTAAATAAATAATGAAAATATGGATCCTGCATTTTACACTCAACTTTTCGATCTCGCTTTTTTTTACTTTGATTATTCTGTTGGAATCATGGGCGTCGAAAGGAGGAGAGTCGGACCCCCCCCCCCCTTTTTGGAAATTGGCATCGTTCATTTCAAGTAGAAAAAAGAAGAAAGCTTGTTTATTTTTATTGTTAATAGGAGAAATAAAGATAATTTAGTTAGTATTTGAACAGAATATAGCGACAGTAGTAAGTGTGTTAGATCAAAAAAATTAAAGAAAATATAGGAACCAAGTTCTACCATTTAATCTAAGAAATAAATGGTTCCACAGTTTTCAATATTCAAAAAAAAATATAGTTTTATTTGAGAGGTCGGAACATAAACCTTATGAGTAAAATTTTCCCCTACCTTTTACAGCCTTTTCGCGAAGGATGTATGCAAAAGTTTATAACAAATACAATAACTGTGAATTTTAGTACACTGAGTGAAATGTGAACAAAAAATGTATAAAATAACTTTGTACTAGATATTCACTTATATGTTTATTTTTATTAGTATGTAATATTTATCATTGTAAAATAACAATTTTTATTATTGTTATTATTTCTACAACTCAAGTTTTATCATTTCCCGAGCTCCAGCAAAAAAATCTGGCAACGCCCATCCTTGGAATGATATCTAACTGAAATTTATTTCTGTTATTATTATTTACAATAAAAATAATTAGGAGCTGGTCAACGGACCGGATCGAACCCCCGCCCTTCCCGACGCTAATTTGCATTACATACATTTTTTTCCAGCTGCGCAAGAAAAAAAAACGCCCGTTTATAACGTCGTGCAAAACATGTAAACTTATTGCACTGCAGTAATACCAGCGCTACTAATAATAACTGAAAATTAGGAATGATTGCTACTGAGAAAAATCTTCCAACAGAATAATATTAAATGATCTTGAATAAGTTGTCGATGAAAGTAAACACCATGTCAAATTTCCCTTGCAAAACTTAACTCGCTGCTTCCGCTCCTCTTATCTCTGCTCCATCCAATATCAGTTGTGCAAAATATGGAGCTACCGTGATTGCATCTGCACATGTTAGATTGCCGGAATTGGCTTTCGTACACCCCCCCCCCCATGTCATAATCGAAACGTTAATTTTGAAAATCACAGAGAATCCTCTTCAATATTCAGCGTTACAAACACGAGGAGCAACGATCGCCTTCGTGCATGGGTTTCTAGAGCGCTAAGCAGACGACCGAGTTCACTGCCGAACGAGAACGTCATAACTAGGGAAAGGAACTTTAGGTAAATAAATGTTTTTTCTGCGATAAGATAGAGACCCTCATTTTTGCCAAAATTCTGATCATAGCCTTATATGTCAACACAGCAAATTTTATTTTACATAAAAACACATATTTTCCAGTTTTCCGTATGTAAATACATATTTTGCGAATTTCATTTTAAATACATAAAATCGCTCATTGACTTCATCTACCTCAAAATCCTCAAAGGAAAAATGTTTATTCTCCGCACCTCTTTCATATCGAGAGTGCTAGGTTTGTTTTGTCTTTAAGCACCCTCGCTGGCAGACTTCTGGCACCTCGCCTACAATCCTATTGGGAGAAAATAGCTGTAAGTAGCTGGGGCTGGCTACACGTAACGATAGCCAGGTTTTTAATGAAGCAATGCAGCTATTGTGGCCAGAAGGCATAAAATTTGACAATGTTCTTCTCTTGACAGATGCTGCAGCTTACATGCAGTAGGCCTTGCTGTTAGCTACCCCAAAATGGTGCACGTTACATGTGTGGCTCATGCGTTGCATAGAATATGTGAAAAGATAAGAGCTCTTTATCCCGATGTCGATAAACTGGTTTCAAATGGGAAGAAAGTTTTTATCAAGTCGCCTAGAAGAATAGACATTTTTAAACAAAAATGTCCTGAGGTTCCCCTTCCCCCTACACCTGTAGTTACGCGATGCAGATGTTATGCCCAGAACTTTGAAAAAAATTGTATCTGTTGTAAATGATCTCGACAAAGAAGAATTCTGCAAGAACTGTTGATGGAGCCCTCCTTAAAAGTCGAATTGGCATACACTTCAACACACCTGTCCATTCTCTCTAATTCCATATGAAAGCTTGAATCGTCCGCGAACACTTTGGCAGCTTCCATTGGTGAAGTCCGTATAGTAGAAACGAAACTGAAAGAACTCACTGGATCTAAATGTCTAAATGTACAGAATTTTTGGGGAAAAACCAAGGTTTTCAAACATTGTGCCAAATTGCATGTGTTTTGGAAGGAGGAAGAGGAAGCTTTGGAAAACTTCGGCGTTAGTGACATTTCATGCTTCAAATATGCAAGAATTGTTTCTTGTGACGTGGAGCGATCTTTCTCACAATATAAGATGCTTTTTAGAGATAATCGTCACAGATTTGCAATGATCCACTGCAACTCTTCCAAAAAATAGCTCGCTAAGAGGTAATCATTTAGAAACTAATTTCAGATGTTTAATGTTATGGTTTGTTTTTGTTACCAAATGTTTTTATTTTTGTCACATATTTTCTTGTTTTTATCACATATTTTCAACATTTATGACACATAAAAAATAAATATTTCTGAGTTTTTAAGCACATAAAGTTCCGTTCCCTAGATAACTGGAATATCCAATCAGAGGCCGTTCAGTTTTCGTGACGTACAGCATCAATTTGGCACAACTTCTAAGACCAATTTCTCGCAAACTATTTCGAATTAACACAAACTATTTTGCACAACGTTAATATAAAATGAATGACTTGCAGTGATAATTAAAATCATATTTTAGGTTAGAGTAGAAATGTCCATTCTGCATTTCGGAGGGGATCCATATGACAAGTTACCCGGGCCCCTCTGGCTGAGACAATACTCCACCGCTTATTATCGCAGACGTTGTTACACGGGAACCAGATTTCTGTTTCGCAAATCGATCTTTTTTTTGTAAGCAACACTAACTGAAATTTCTGCTATTATATAAAATTTCAGGAGCACATTGCGCCCCCCCCCCGCATTGCGGGGGTGGCAGCTACGCCACTGGTACCATCATGCAAACCGAGCAAAGAAACAAGTGTCGCTTGCCGCGTGCATCTTCTCTCTTCGGTGTGAAACTCTCGTGTCGCACGTTGCGTGTCTCTTCGGTGTGAATTCTCCCATACACGTGAGTAGAGATTGTACTTACCAAGGGTCTTTTTTTAAAAAATAGGGACCAGATCTTGAACAGGCTCTTCGAGACGACACACACCTCTGTAACATCGAAGTGAACAGAGCAGTGGCGGTGATTCGGTCCCAAAACTAGGGGGAGGGGGAGGTAAGGACAGATTACTTTCAATTCGCTTGGTAGGCATGGTTTAGCATAGCGCGGGGGCCAAAGTGACAAAAAGTGGGGGGGGGGGACGAGACTTGGTGTTTCAGACCCTCGCTTTTGTTCAAGACTTTCTACGAAGCTTATAAATTTTACTCAATGCAAAATTACTTTACTGTGAGACTTGTTCAGCCATACAAAGCACGTATTTATACGCAGGTCATATAAAAATTTATTACGGTACTGTTACCAGCGAATCTGTGCAGCACATACATTCAGGATACAATTTCGCTTTTAGAGTGTTCGTAGCATCGAAATCAGGCGTCAAACGGACAAAAAATATTAAGCAAAGTTGTGGAACAGCAAACAGTCTCAATATGTAAGCAAAGAACTCGAATTTGCTATGATCATATAAATTGATTATTGATAATAAAGAATATAAAAGTAACCAAGCATATCACGTACGTACAAGACAAAATAAATAACTCTTATGGCCATAAGTTAAGTCTAGCGAGATCCCTTTTACGATCTCATACCGGAATCTTGTGTTAATGTGGCCATAAAAGAGACAAACAAGAATATCAGACACCTGTGCAAAAACTTTAGTAATGTCGATATTGTTGATGTAAGCAGGCTAGAGAGAAACAATTTCACAAATCACGGCATGCATCTGAACCGATCTGGAAAAGAAAAGGTGTCAAAAGCAATAGGTACGGTGATAACTGAATACATTATAAACCAAAGAAGAAAGTGCAATCCTATTGAACTGAAATGGCACCCCATAAATAATCAGGGAAGTGAAGTGGTAAATGGAAAGAAATATAGTGATGTGGTAAATAGCGGAAAAGTCTGTCTTGTGATGAATGGTGAAAAATGCAGTCAAATGGTAAGTGATAAAAATGGTAGTGAAGAAAATGAAGATTACAGTGAAGTGAGAAAAGATGAAAAAGACAAGGAAGTGGAAAATGATAAAAGAGTTAATGTAAAACAAAAAGAACCATCTGCACGAACATCCGACAGAATAAGGAGTGTTCCGGGCAAATTTAAAGATGATTTTTTATTGTAAAATGTAAAAATGCAACAAATATTGTAAATGTTAAACCTAAGGAACAATGTCTTACACCCATTAGTTTCTCTCAAATGAAAAAGAGAGTTATACAATGCAATATTGTGCATCTAAACATTCAAGGTATTACAGGCAAAGTGTTAGATTTAGAAATGCTCCTAACCGATGAATGTTTAGATGCACATGTACTGTGTGTTACTGAGCACTGGCTATCCAAAGATGAAATTACTTACCTTCAAATTCCAAATTTCCACCTAGCTAGTTTCTCATCAAGGTCTCTAATAAAACGAGGGGGAACAGGCATATTTACAAAAAATGATATAATTGCCAAACAAATTGTCCCCAAAACTGTGAGACCTATAGAAAAACATTTTGAAGTTAGTGTTGTACGTCTTGCACAATACAATTTAATAATAGTATGTTGCTACAGAACGCCTGATGCAGACTATACAATATTCATAAAAAATCTGTCAGTATTGTTAGATGAATTAAAAAGTTATACATGTGAAATTTTGGTATGCGGGGACCTAAACATTGATTTTCTAAAAAATACAGGACGGAAACTGCACTTTGAAGCCACAATAAACACTTTTGGCCTAAAGCAAATTGTAACTACACCCACGCGCATAACGAAAGAGACACTCTCCCTCATAGACCACATGTTAATAAGTGTACACTCAAAAGAGTTTCAATGTGAAAACATATCAGTCCACTTCTCCGACCATGAAGCACAATTTTTATGTCTCACATGTAAAAGAGAAGCTACTGAATATCATAGAAAGCCACTAAAAATGCAGAAACGTAAATATGATGAAGGTTCTATACTCATGTTTATTGGAAAACTAAACAGCGAAAATTGGGAAGATATTTATAAGTTACCTTCCACAAACGAAAAATTTAATCTCTTTCCGAACAAAATTATCTTGTTACACAATGAATGTTTTCCACCTAAACAAGTAAACATATCCACCGAGTGTAAACCATGGGTCACAAACGGAATCAGAATCTCAAGTAGAAAACTAAAAATGCTCCATTCTGAAAGTAAGGTGAATCCCAATCCATCTTTTCTGAAATATTACAAGAGGTATAAGCAAATATATAAAAATGTACTCCACCAATCAAAAATTAATCATAATGACCGTAAAATCAATAATTCAAACAATAAATGTAAAACAATGTGGGAAATTATAAGAAATGCATCAACAAAACACCAATCTTTAGGTAATAATATGGTGATATGCATTAATGGAAAAGAAGTCCAACATCCCCCTAATATTGCGAATGCTTTCAATGAGTATTTTGTAAATGCAGTTCCAAATAGAAGGAATGGGTTTACGGCTGCTCCAGAAGAATGTTCTACACACATAACAGTGAATGACAAATCCTTGTTCATTTCCCCCATTACTGAACAGGAATTAAAGATAATCTTCAGGCGTATAAAAAACAAACGATCTTCCGGCATTGATGAAATACCAGACTTCCTAATTAAGAAATGTTATAGTTCCCTATGTCAACCATTACTACATATAATAAACAATTCCATTGAACAGGGTATTTTCCCAGACAGGCTAAAAATAGCTGTTGTTAAACCATTACTGAAGAAAAATGACCCAAAGGATTTATCAAATTACAGGCCCATTTCCCAACTCTCAGTCTTCTCAAAAATTATTGAACATGCAATAATGATGAGAGTAGAAAATTTCTGTAGTAAACACTCAATCTTAAGTTTGTCGCAGCATGGTTTTAGGTCCGAACGAAGCACGAAAACAGCGTTAGCAGACTTAGTAGAATGTGTCACACAATCTCTGAATAATTGTAATCACACGGTAGGAGTCTTTTGTGACCTATCAAAAGCTTTCGATTCTGTAAATCACGAGATATTGCTGTGGAAACTTCAAAAACTTGGTATTCGTGGACTACCACAAAAGTGGTTTCAATCTTATCTTACCAATAGAAAGCAAATTGTAGAAATCGCTCACACCACAGCAAAAGGATACGTAACACATCAACACTCCACCATGGAAAGTGTAACATGTGGGGTGCCTCAGGGAAGTATTCTTGGCCCTCTTTTGTTTCTTATGTACATAAATGATTTACCAAATGTTATACCTGAGGCAAATGCAATATTATATGCTGATGATACAAATATTATAGTAACAGACACTTCCAAAGATGCTCTACAATCTAAGGCTAATAACGTATTAAACAAATTAGATGACTGGTTTTTAAATAATAATCTACTCCTCAACAGCAAAAAAACAAATTACATTACATTTTCTACAATCCAAACCAGAAACCAAATAAGCCTCAATCTAATATCTGGGAATACGCAACTAGAGCCTAACAAAAATTCAAAATTTCTGGGTATCATTCTGGATGAACACCTTAGCTATACAGAACACGTAAACACGCTACAATCAAAATTAAGTAGTGTGTGCTATGCCCTTCGAGAAATGGTAGACATCTCAAGCACCCAAACTGTAAAGTGCCTTTATATGGCAAACTTTGATGCTTTACTAAGATACGGTATTATGGTTTGGGGTAACAAGGGCCACTCCAATGTCCTTTTTATGCTTCAAAAAAGAGCTATAAGAATCGTAGCTGGAGTAAAGAAAACTTATTCACGTAGAACTCTTTTCCGTAAACTTAATGTGTTAACTCTCCCCTGCATATACATTTATGAATGCTTAATTTATGTTAAGCAAAATATTTCCAACTTTGCCACAAATGAGGAAATACATGGCCTAAACACAAGAAATAAAGACAAACTTCACATAAAACACTGCCGCCTCAACTTATGTAAGAAAGGTCCCTTAAACTCTTCCATAGATCTCTACAATAAACTACCACAAGATGTGAGGAAAGAACCAAACTTGATGATATTCAAGCACAAGATAAAATCAATGCTTCTGAAGCATGTTTTTTATTCTATAGCTGAATACATGGAAGCGGCTTTTACATAAGACAAATGTACATAATGTAGTATAATCACATATTATTCTTGTAAAATTAAATGTCAAATGAAAGTGGGTAATTAGTATATCTTCTCATGTTATATTTTTTTGTGATTTTGATATAATAGCAGAGTAAGACCCAATTTTTTACAATTTTTGGCTATATATTTTGTATTTGTAAAATCTATTAATGTACCTGTATTGTAATGTAAGTATTGACATGTCCTATATTACCATGTACTGTAATTTGTACACACCGGTAGTCCTTGGACGCAAATAAACTAAACTAAACTAAGTAATTGTTTCAAATGAGCACATTCAGACAGTAAAATCCTCCTGCCCAAATTTCTAGGTTTATTAATATGTCCATGTTAGGGGCATTTTTTAAACCTTCTGGAACTTGAGGTTCATGTTCTGCCTCCCCAAGTTACACTGCAGTTTTCAGGTACTATTAAAAATAGGCCTACATTTGGCTAATTTGCGAAGTTGGGGATGAGTGATGATATGATTATATTGGTGAATGAACACTCACAAACATCCATGCCCAGTCCGGGATTCGAAATGCTAACCACGCCGCCACGGGGGCCAGCAATTGGGAATGTAAAGATTCTAATCACTGATGATCCAACACACGTCATGTCTGTAATGTTTGTTTTTAAATGTCTGCTGTAAAATTGCATTCTTTTTTTTTTTTTTTTTTTTTTTACATAAGTGCTTTTTTCCGAACAGCTTAGAATTATTATGTCAGTTTAAGTGGCATGTCTCTAGCCTTTTAAGTATACGTATGTAGAAATGTCGAATTCTACACACTTTCTCTACTTGAGGCGATAGTTTTTGCATGTTTGGAATAAATAAAACTGGCCTTTCCAAGAACTTTTAATACAGAACCACTTGTAATTTATTGACAGATCAGGATCCCGAAATTGGAATCGTCATGGGGAGATATTTTTTTCGGGAGGCCTGTAAACTGGAGGGCATGAAGCGTATGAGCTGAGTCAGTACAGGTGTTTCAAGGTGAGGAACCATAAGTTGGACAATATACCAATGACATAATGGTAATTTTGTAAAGCTGTGATAAACTAAAAGTTATCTGAAATGAGTACCCCCACACTGTATCACTAAAGGAAACACTGGCACACACTCCCAAATACTCAAACCATCTCATGAAGCACATCAGACACTACAAGGATTCTAGCTAAAGTGCTTCTGGGTCGTCCACCAGTACCTTATAAACGAGGCTTTTTGATATGGCCCCAAAATAAGTAATCAAGAGGTGTCATATCAAGGGAGAGGACTAACCATGCAATTAAGACACCCACATCAACGACCTCAACAGAAGTTTGATGCGAACGTATAGGCAGGTATCATCGGCAATTACTTGGTGGTACCTTATCCTTCCTACTCTCTCTCTCTCTCTCTCTCACACACACACATATATATAATGAGTCATAAATCATTTTACCACTGGCCAAGGAAAGGAAGTTAGTAAGATAACAACTAGAAATGAAATGCTCCCGAAAGATAGTAGGAAACATGAAGAGACAGAGTAAGAAATGAAAGGATAAGGGAAGAGCTGGAGCAAACATTAATTTTAAACCAACTCATCAAAAGACAAATTCATGCTTTTGCGACGTAACCAGAATGGAGGAGGAAAGGAGACCCAAGCAGTTCTTGGGAGGCAAGACTTCCAGGATTAGACCAGGGAAGTCATATGATGACATGGTTGAAGAAATAGGAAGAAAAAGAAGGAATAAAGAGGAAATAAAGAAGAGAGCCAAGAACAGAGAAGAACAGAAACAATGGGTCAAGGCATCCCTGACACTGCCCAGATAGCACATAAGCTTGGGGCAAGCTTGCGATAGCTTTTTTTTAGCTTGTCAAAGCAAGCTTGACATGGCAAGCTTGACGTAAGCCTGATGCATGTGATAAGGATGAATTTTTTAAAAAATAAAACAATATAACACACCCATTTAATATAACAATAGAGATACTTATTAAACATAAACAATAGTAACAAAATGAAATAAAACTGAAATACAGTGGAATGAATTCCAGTGTGAATAAAGCACCAAAGCTTTTATTTCATGCAGTGTACAATAGATGGCAGTGCAACTCAAATGTAAAATAAACATAAGTTTTAGTAACATAAATAAGGATAACTTTGATTGTAATTAGTGAAAAAATGTGTTTTATTATCCTTCGAAAGATGTGTGAATATTGAAGTTGCAACAAAGATCAGAAAATAAAAGTGGTGAATAAAAGTGAAACTCCCATGATAAATATCTTTACCCCAGACTATATAATTAGGAGCTAAGTACTGCAAAGATCATCAAGGTATAGGTAATCGTAAGTCGGTCTCTCTTGTGTCACGCATCGTGGGCCAATTATTCCAGGTGGAAGCCGTAAGTCTGGAACGGACAAACGGTACCAATTGTGCCTATACGGTGGTTAGGTGATTGCGAGGAACCTTTTTGGTTGAACACGTTGAGTGGAGCAGACATACGACTTGCACTATTTTTTGAAACTGTTTTCCCTTACTACCTTCATCCTTCCTCTTCTTTTGTCTTGGGCTCTACAATTAGTTTGGAATTTGGATTGAGTTGTCAGTTGGTTTGAGTTTGTGCCTCTTTTCCCATAGGATTTGCGTTTGTTCTATTGGATCATATAAACAACTCACGGTTGTGGTCTTCTGATATGCATCATGGTCTTCCTGCAACGCTGCTACGACAGCGAGAAGGGGTGAAAACCTTCACCGGAGGTACTAAACGGACGGACGGTCCAAACTCCGAGACGATGCTCGATTCACGAAGTACCAATGATCCAATGCAAACGTCCAGCTATTCCACAAAACACCGACGTCGCAATTCCTATGAAGGATTACCTCTACCTCAACGTCAACGATCTAGATCACCAATTAAACGAGATACAGGAAATACAGCTCATGCAACCCAACTAAAATCCAAACAACAGGATAACAGCTTATACAACTTCCTGCTCACCAATTACGACACCAAATTCAATACAGCAAAACATGTGTTCCAACAAACATCTAAGTATGTACCAAGGGCACAAATTGCACAAATACTGTTCACCCGTAATGGCATCATATTGAAATCACCAGATCCAGACTTTGCAAAACTAATTAGAAACAAAGCTTCTTTTGAAATTTATGGAGCCAAAGCAAACATCCAAACACTAAATGCTTCCACTCAAAAACAACCACCACCACCACATAAATCCCCACTACTATCAGTAGTCATCAGGGGTGTAGAACCTGTCTTAACAGACGAGGAGATCTTTGAGGAACTGGAATGCGAAGGTGTACAAATCCGCAAATGTATCCGTATTCGCAATAACAACGGACCCACATACATGGTGCGGGTCCTAACAGACTCACAAAATGCTGTAGACACACTACTACACAGTGGAGCATACATATACAGACGCAGGTACAAAGTTGAACCATCCCGTTCTCAACAACCTCTTCCATTGCGGTGCGAAAAATGCCAACAGTATAACAAGCACACTACCGCTGCATGTCCAAACCGAGATAAATGCGGATACTGTTCAGGACCCCATTCAACCAAAGAATGTCAAAACCAAACTGCTCCACCAAAATGTGTCACATGTACGGAAAACCATCCTACATACAGCTACAAATGCAAAGCCAAGCCAGAAGCAATACCTGAACACCCCGACCTAACAGTCCCCCTGCGCACCAATGACACTGCTACGGAACCTGACAACTCACTACGACATCCTGTAACAGTGGAAGATCTAATACGTTTCTTCACACTGACTCTCCAAAATGTGCACCCATTTTTAAGAACGCACATATTAACCCAAGTAACAGCATCGGCAAAAACCATTTTCAACTTGCAACTCCATGCAACATACTCTGGTCCTCACGTGCATTTCCACATATCCCACTTGGAAACTGCGGTTTAAGGTTTTGAATATGGCAGTACGGAATATGTATAATTTTCTATTTTTAAATATCCGATCCGTTTCTAAACGAAAAGCTTTATTGCAACACCTGCTCTTGGAAGAATCTGTTCACTGCTTTGCGCTAAACGAAACCTATCTTGCTCCAAAAATGATCTGTCATATTCCACCATACAACATCTTACGCCACGATGGCCCGCCGGGCTTAAGAGTAAACGGCGGCACAGCAATTGGAGTAGATAGAAAATTACCATATCGAACAGTTACCTTCCCACCACACTTCCACTTGCCAGAACATACTGCTAGTACAATCTACTTTCCATCCCGGGTCGTTACATTTGCTACCATCTATGTAAGACCAGGGGAGACTATTCCATACCAATTCTTTCAACATATCCAAACCCTTAGCAAACATTATATCATAGCAGCGGACATCAATTATCATAGTCGAACCATGCAAGACAAAACAAACTTTTTACAATTTCTGGACCAAAACACTACAGCAGAATTCCATGTACTGCCCAGAGCCACACGTCCCATAAGTAACACTACCCCTGACGTTGTTATAACATCTACATCTCTAAGTGCCTGCTTGAACATATCTGTGCTGGATTCCATCGGCAGTGACCATGACCCAGTGAAAATTACCTTAAATCTTGGTAACCGCAATACGAGCAGTACAATACAACCTCGAAAAATCTGGTGTTACAACAAAGCGAACTGGGAGGCATATAGTGAAAAGCTACAGAATGCTTTTTCTCACCCGCATCCAGAACCAAACAATTCAGAGGAACTCGATACGGCGGTGGAACATCTTACTGCTCAGATTACCAGTGCGGCAACCACTAACATACCTACGACCACTCTCAATAGTTACAAACCAAAGCTACCTCCGCAATATCTTCACCTAATCACAGCATCACGACGAGCATACAGGGACTATCTCCAGACCAGAAATCCTGAATCCCTTAACTTACACCGTCAATGGCTGCGTACAGTTCATAACTATATAAAAGCTTATAAACAACGTCGATGGATTGAAACGTGCAACCAATTGAGTGACGAAAGCCATCCCACAAAATACTGGAAACGTTTCAAGGTGCTCACTGGACAATCCAGTAGTACTCCTTATCCGATAACAATCAAGGACGCAGCTCTAAACACAGACACTGAAAAAGCTTATGCCTTCGCAAATGCCTTGCAAGACACTTTCACTCCGACACCGCAACTAGCTCCAAATCTCCGTCTCCAGACCAAAATTGATAGAGTCACAAACCCCAATAACAGGCAACTGCAACCCAGTAATACGCACACTATTGATCCTACAAATGCTCTAACTGTTCCTATCACAACAGACGATATTATCAATACTGTGCGTACGAAGAGAAACACTGCTCCCGGATTGGACAATATCACATACGTATTGATTAAACAGGCCCCGCTTGCATTGCTGTCCTTTCTGGCCATTATCTACAATTTTATCCTCCGCACAGGACACTACCCGACAGACTGGAAGATTTCAAAGGTTCTAATGTTCCCAAAACCAAACAAAGATAGTACCAACCCAACAAACTATCGACCTATTCAGCTCACATCAACCTTTAGCAAAATATTCGAACGCATCATTGTTCGACGCATACACATGCACTTACAAGCACACAGTTTACTTCCGTCGCACCAAGCAGGCTTTAGACCTCAACACAGTGTCCTTGATAATTTATTAAAACTAACGACTCGCATCACAAATCATTTCAACACATCCAAACCATCCTGCCTAGTACTATTCGACCTGGAGAAAGCATTTGACAAAGTATGGCATACTGGGCTCATCTACAAGCTCCATAAATTCCACCTACCGCTTTCCTATGTCAGATTAGTACACAGCTTCCTAACAAATAGGGTCGCCTATGTCACTGTAAATGGAGCAATGTCATACCCCATTTTCCCTTACTCTGGCGTTCCACAGGGTGCTGCTTTATCACCATTACTCTACATACTATACGTTGCCGATATGCCAAAAAACCCACAAGTTTCTATCTACCAATTCGCTGACGACACCGCATTTCTCGCCTGTTGTTCAACCATCCAAGCTATAAACAAAACTCTCCAACCAGCTATAAACTCCTTCCAAAGATGGTGTGACACATGGCGTCTCACAATTAATGCTCTCAAAACACAAGCATTGGTGTTTCTACAGACAGGCTGTCGCTCGAAGATCCAAAGGAACCCAACATTATTAAACATCAAAATACGGGGAACTCCAATTCTGCCTGCCACCACTGCAAAATATCTGGGAGTCATATTTGACTCCAAGCTAACCTGGAAACCTCAATTGCTCAACATCGTCCAAAAAGCTACAAATCGTCTGAGCTTGCTCAAACGGCTAATTGGAACATCCTGGGGACTCAACTCCCAGGTTGTCCTACATACCTACAAGGCCTTCCTTCGACCAGCAATTACTTACGGCCACACTGCATGGATATCAGCCCCAGACTCATTCTATCACAAACTACAAGTTATGGAAAGACATGCTCTTCGTTTGGCCTTCAGAGTAGTCCTACCAAGTCCTACACGACTACTGTACGAGCGAATAACCTTTCCCGAAATCACAACCCACATCGAAGCCATCCGTCACAAATATATAACTGGTCGAATGAACTCGCACCATCCACAACTTCTTAGCACAATGTACGAAGATGCTCTACACGACTGCCTTCCCACATACCACTACACACCATTACAGCATCTCTTAACCATGTACACCTTCCTGATAGATCCACAGCATCCTGACTACCAGCTGTATAATATCCATCATCCTCCGGAACTACGGCACGTGATATATCCAACACATGCCGCACCATAGCAAATTATTACTTTCCTAACTGAAGTAATTTTCCCACTACTGCATAAATAAGATCTAAGTGAACTACCCTCAGAATAAGTAAATATGTACCACTTCATTACTGAAAACACTTAGACCATCACCTTGCAAGGGAAAACATTTATGGAAACAATTCACTTACCAAAGAGAAGGTGTACCCTTCTAAATGGAAAACGAGGACAAAAAAAAAAAAAAAAAAAAACTGCAAAGATAACCTTTCCCGAAATCACAACCCACATCGAAGCCATCCGTCACAAATATATAACTGGTCGAATGAACTCGCACCATCCACAACTTCTTAGCACAATGTACGAAGATGCTCTACACGACTGCCCTCCCACATACCACTGCACACCATTACAGCATCTCTTAACCATGTACACCTTCCTGATAGATCCACAGCATCCTGACTACCAGCTGTATAATATCCATCATCCTCCGGAACTACGGCACGTGATATATCCAACACATGCCGCACCATAGCAAATTATTACTTTCCTAATTGAAGTAATATTCCCACTACTGAATAAATAAGATCTAAGTGAACTACCCTCAGAATAAGTAAATATGTACCACTTCATTACTGAAAACACTTAGACCATCACCTTGGAAGGGAAAACATTTATGAAAACAATTCACTTACCAAAGAGAAGGTGTACCCTTCTAAATGGAAAACAAGGACAAAAAAAAAAAAAACTGCAAAGAAATGTATTACCTGTGTATACTTCCACATCGATTAGTTCATTGAACTCTTCAGCCGAACGGGGGAACAGGAAAAGATTTTATAAGCTGCAAAGATAAACTGTGATGTAACAAACATTGGTGTTTGTTGTGTTTGTTGTTAATTAGCCCAAATTGTTTCTAGTTTTGCTGTTATGCATATATGTGTATACAATGTATATTACAGCCATATTTATATAGAGATATATATAAATCGAGGGGTCTAGTGAGAGAGGGAGCTATGCCACTTTGACAAGAAATGGAAATAAATTGAGTTTTCTAAAGCATTGCGTTGTCATAATTTGTACAACAAAGGGTATTTTTTTTTAACATATTGTTAGGTACATTATTCAAAAGGAAAAATATAAATTTCAATATAAATACTATTTATTATGAACATGTATGGTATATTGTTGTAGTATACCCATGTGGAAAAATCAATCTAGCACATCAAATACTTTCAACAAGGCTTAAATACTTTTGCCTGAGTGTAAATAATGTTCACAGGGTTACATATGATCTACATAAAAGACAACTTCCTATGTCCATTGTTTCTGTGGATTTTAGTTTTTGGTAAACACCATGAAAAACTGGAGGAATATAAGGCATTATTGCCATGAGATCTTTTAACTTCAGGGCTGATATTAAATCTTGCACCGGTTACTGCAACACAACCTCTGCCACTCCTATTGCAGACACCATCAGTAAGTTGCATAGCTCCTTCTCTCACTCAAAATGCTGATGAGGACGTATTCAAGAACTCAGAAAATCTTCTGCAGAACAAGCGGGAGCTATGCCACATGGTTGTAGTTCACATGATAGATGACAGATGGTAGGAGAAGACTGAAAATGGCAAAAAATAAAATTTTCAAGATTTGTGGTATACCTCCCTCTCTCACTAGACCCCTCAATTTAGCTTAAAGATACACATTATGGCTTACTTCGAGCATTGCATTCTGTAAGCTTACAGCTAGTTATGAAAAGCTTGATGCAAGCATGCCTTGGCAAGCTTGCTGCAACTTCCACTTGTGGTAACTACATTGCTTAATGCAAGCTTGCATCCAGCTAATAGCTTGCCATGGCAAGCTTGCTGCTAGCTACTTAGCTTGCCATGGTAAGCTTGCTTCATGCTTGCGGCAAGCTGTCTATGCTATCTGGGTGTAATGGCGTAAGGGGTAGAGAAAGCAAATTAAGAAGAATTTTTTCAAATGCCACCCTCAGTTAACATAAATGTTAAAAGCAAAAGTTTTAGCCATGCAAATTAGCAAGCAAACTTGCCAAACACTACCAAAAATACTAACATCATGAAATTAAGTCGTCATCAATGTTCATGTTGACCTTTCCACGTAATCCGATCATCATATTCTGATCTACACCTGTGTAAAATAAAGCTCTCTCACCCAGCACAATATGAGGAAATGCTACAATCTAAAACTGGTTAATGAAATAAATTTAAATCACATTACTATGTTTGTTTGCTTACACTGTGTTTTATTTTATTTTGAATTGTTTTACTTTATTTCTTGTACATAACACAGTGGTGACAAATATTGCACCTACAGGAAGTAATATAGCATCACATTTAATAAAAAATAACAACAACAACAATAAACATAGCTGTCACATCAGTACAGACTTCATGATTGTACAAAAGAAGAGAAAAGAAAGGATATATTTAATCTCATTCCCATGAGATAGCTGTAATGCCAACACTTTAAACCTAAGTAGTGTTTTGGTTGCATGTGTAAATCCAAAATTCCAACAAATTTTTCATGTTTCTTTAAAAACCACATATGATCCAAGAAAAATGTGCATATTAACATTAATATGATAATGAATTGGTTCACTATCGACAGTTTCTTACTAGAAGAAGTACATGTAAAAAATAGGACTTGCAACCTAACAAATGTTTCAGAAAATATAAAATAATAGAACATTGATAATGGGCTTTTCTCACTTCTATCCTCTGGAAATCTAAATACAAGATATGTATTTAAAAAATACAACAAAAATGATATAGTTTTTCCTAATGCATTGGAACAATTAATACTTTCAATAATTAAAAATCAACATTTTAAAATTACCTTTCATTGTAATGTAATTCTTTCATAACCAAACATGTACATGCTCTGCTCTAAGCAGACAACTTCAATTGCTACTTAAGCAATTTTCACAATTTGATATGATATTCAGGAGAATTGAATTTGTTTCAACATGTCCCTGCTTAAGAAACAGGAAGAGAACAAATAATTTGTCATGGACAAAATGACATACTAAGAGTAAAAACACTTGCCACTCTTCGTACCAATATTTGCAAAACACATAAAGTGAGGTTTACCAAACCTTTGCTTTATGACAAAACTAACTTCAGCACAAACTGATAAAATGCCAAATCCTAACCACATGTGTTTATGTCTAAATTGTTATAAGGACTGGAGTTTATGAAAAAATGGTAGTTCCTCTTTGACACAATATATTGGATAGTTAAAACTTGAAAAAGATTAAGTTTTTTCCTTTCTTAAAGATAAGATTCCAATGGCAAGTAAAAATTTATGAAACAAATTTCATGTAGTGAATCTGCTTACTTCATGTTAAACACTCTGATCGACTTTCAACAATTATTATTATGAGGGAAGTCAAGTATTACTAATCAATTTCCTACATTTTCCTTTCGAGTTTACTAACTGAAGGGGAAAGAACAGGGATAAAATTATTTCTTCTGAATTAGTAAAAAACTTTAAAATGTACAACAAAACATCTTTCAAAACTAATGTGATATTTTCAAATACTGAATTTCAACTTAGGACAGTGATCTTATGAACATCAGCATATATAATGTTGTTTTACGAACTTGTCTGAAGAATATATGAAGAGGATTAAGAACAGCATGATAAAAATACATTGTGCTTAAGTAAGACTATAGAAAATTATGGAAGGGTTATACTGAATTTATATTCCATTATGCTTCTTCCAGTCTATAAAAGTTATTGCAATCACTTCAAGCGACACTTTTGTGGCAATTGGATACTTTTGTACCAAACATAAAATATTGTATTATAACATAAAATAAATTCATGAATAAGATTCTTTCACAAAGAAAATACACAATTAAATCAGAGGAACCACAGACTCAGGAGAAATTTTATAAGTTTGTATGAATTAATTTGAATTCCAGATTTCTGAAGCACAGAATTCAACTCAAACATTGACATAGAATAAATATTTTATGATCATAAATACTTGTACTTTAAATTCATTTTGAAAGCTAATTTGACTTTCTACATCTATGTAAAGTAACAACTATGCACTCTTTCTTATGTAAAAAGAGAACCAAGCAAAGTTTATTGTGGAAATGTTGAAAATATGGTTTAAGGTATAGAATAAAATTAATCACAATATTACTTTATGGCAACAGGAAAAAAGTAGAAATGATAAAATATCTCTCATCAGTGCACTATGTAACATTTGTAAACTGGCATGTGAAAAATTAATGTAGTCCTACATATAAGTATGTATATTTGAAAGAACACATCTCTCACACTTAATTATTGACAAAGCCAATAGAAAAGTGAATAAATAATAATAATAAAAAAGAACTAGAAATCTATCAGACGTAAACTGTTTTCAAAATGCCGAAGATGCAATTATCTACAGATGTTGCAGGCAAAGAATTCAAAATCCACATTATTATGTATTCTACTTATACTATTGATACTTGTCTGAACCTAGGCAAAGTTCATACACTAACATGAGCAAAGTACAGGCTTGTTTGAAAAATAACACTGTTTACATCCGCCATGAATGTAATAAAAAAAAAAAATGAAACTTTCAGCACTTCCTTAATAATACTGACACCATTTGAGTAGAGGACTCATCTGGCCATACTAATGCCTCTCCAGGCGAAAGTGTGAGTTTGAAAAAAAATATATAAGCACTACACTCCAGTATTGAATGTTGCCCAGAGATTTTGTTTTGACAGATGACTGACAGAGAGAACTACAACACGTGATTTTTTTAAGAGGGCAATTTGAGCACTGTATATATCAATCCAATTTGCTTGCTTCTGAACCCGCAGCATGAAGTTTTTTTTTTTAAAAAAAAAAGTCACTAAAAGCTGATCTATTAGCTGCCTGGTTTGTAAGCAACGAGATCTTCAATCCACATTCCTGTGGTTAACGTAGGCTGTCTTGGCAAACGAGCTTGCGCGTGTGTGTATATATATATATATAAGATAATAATAGAAAACCTGCTGATGACTGCAACACTTTACATTACACTTGGATTTCTTCTTAAATAGTTTCTTCCTTACATCTAATATCTTTTAATATATAAACAGTTCTTGGATTGCACTTGAACAGTCGAAACTTTGTTGCAAACAGCACAAATAATTTCTTTTTTAAAAAGCACCGAACCCCAGGAATGTATTATCTAATCACAGCAGAAAAAAATTATAGAAGTTCCTTGTTTTGCAAACTTATATATATGTTCATATGTACACTTTCCTGTATGGTAGTAGAAGTAATATATACACACATGCATGATGCATATTTGCAATAACACTGGTAACACTGGTCTTCCAGTTTCTTTTTCCATGTTTAAAATTTAACATGACATTTAGGGGCTCATCCGGGATTTATGAAGAGCGGAACACAACTTGTTTAACTTTTGTTTTGGGGAATTCCCGCAAATCTCGATGTGAAAAAGAGAGCGATATATTTTTTTACACTAAGTACAGCCACAAAGGGGGGTTTTGAAGTCACTGTAGTCACTACGACGCCGTGGAGTACCAATTTGTACCGTTCTTAAGAGCGTCCGGGTAAGAAGATGCCTTATTTGCGGTCGGATGGTACAAGTGGAATCCTGTGGAATGATGCGCGTAGAATTGTGACTGATCGGCCAAAGTTGAGGCGGCGTATTGAGCGTCCAGACCCGGAACGGTGGTTCCGGGATGCACGGCGTACACTTGGGGTTTGAGCGGAAGAGGTTGAGCTGGGGAGTCTCCCAAATACTGGTGCCTGAGAGCGGCTGCGGCTGCCGATTCCGCCGAGTACACGGGACTCTCGGCAAACGAGTGGACCTTATCTCTTGGCGATACCGAGGAGGGTGGAGTCATCGCCGAGTGGTAGTCGGTGTACGTCGGAGCTGCAGAGTAGGACACGATACTCGTGAAACCATCGTGCGTACCAGCCTTTTGGGGAAGAACGAACTGGGCAGCTTGATCATTGTAACCTTCGCTACTAGGAGGAGTGGGTAAGGTGCCTTGCATGTCGGAGTAGTACGTCGGTCGACTGGCGTGGACGTTGGCTCTGATGACGCTCTCCCTGTTGGCGTACAGCTGGCGCAGCAGTGCCGACGCTGGAAGCGGGGCCGAGGGCTGCTGAGCTCCTATCCACTGGATGGTACTCCGTTGCTGCTTCAGAAGGGCGTCGGCGCTGAAGTCCGTCGGTTGATCCGAAGCGTCCTTCAGCACCGGGAGATGCTTCGACATGGCATGCTCGAGGTCTTTCACCGAGGTACCGTGGTCGCCGCTGGCCGAGCAGTCGTAGGCTCCGTTGAAGGTTTTCTTCCACTGCGCGGAGTCGTTGCTCTGGTCGGTGTCGTCCGCCTTCGGGCTGGGTTCCGCAGTGACACTGTTCACGGCGTTGCTACTCGTCACGGGAGCCTGGACGGAGGAACTGCTCAAGCTGACAGAGTCCGGGCTGAGAACCGATCTCTTCACGCAGACCACGTCCTCTTCAGAGCTCGAACTGGTGTCCTCTCGAGGCAGTCCCTCCTCCAGCTTCCTCTTCTGCGCTCTTCTCCTGGCTTCGACGATGACTTCTTTGCTGGCATCTTCCTTGAGTGCGCGAACGTTCAGAACAGGAGCCATCTGAAAATATGAGATGACACTTGTAAATTCCACATGTGCAAAAAATGTGTGAGGAAAATTACCTGAACTGAAAATTAGCCACCCATTAGGTGTGGATTTCGGTGTCCCGACAAAACGTACCACTTAGGTTTTTACGACAAAACATACCACTCAGATAAACAGCTACCTGTGAAGGATCCACCAATAACTTCAAAATATTTACTCCGCGACAAAACGTACCACTTCAAGCAAAACGCTTGAACTTGCCCTTGACATGTCAGACATTCCAATACGGTGCGCTATCTGCCACCCGAATCAGCACCCAGCGAATTTGATCTTTAGTTAGGTTAGGTTATAGGTTCATGCTCCCAAATTGGCAGCCATATCTGCGATTCGCCAAGTGTTTCCTTCGACAGAAATCAGTGGGTGCTTCTTCCATTTTAAGAAATGCCTTTCGTGTAAAGTTCAAGATATATATGACTTTCGGTCGGGTATCGAGAGAATGAGGAAATCCGTTTCCATATACGCATGTGCGCCGCTCTGGCCTTCTTAAAAACGGAGGAAGTTTATGATGGATGGCTGGAAATACACTCTCATGCCCCAGAATGAGCGGAGCTCTTTTCTTTGATTACTTTGTGAATAGTTGGTTGCAAAACGCGGAAATTTGAATAACAATGTGGAACTGTAATAACAAACGACACGATTTTTGATGCCGTCCCATCAAATGGTAAGTTTTGTCGCATCGCAAATATCTCCCGCCCGCCCGCTAGAATCCCGTATGCTTACAAGAACCGGCCTCAATCATGCTGCTCGATCCCACAATGCACCAGTTTGTGACGTAGGTGAAACACACCTATAGAACTGCATGGACTATAAACGATTGAATTTTGGGATTTTTGGTCTCAGAACAAAATACTGTCGACTATGAAATCAAACGAGTGACATACGAGGGCCATCCGGAAAGTAGTACCCCTTCGAGCCGTGTGGAGTGCTAGTGAGGTGAATAGCCGCCGCTCAAGGTCAAACGACTTTAGTTGACTGTCTGCTCAGTGTGCGCGAGGTTTAGTAGCGCTGTCATTGTAGTTATTGTTTCTGTGAGTGTTTACAATGTTCAAAAAAATTGAAAACGCCGCCACTTTTGAAGTTAGGGCTGTGATCAGATTTCTCAGCGTCAGGAATGTGCGACCATGTGATATTTACCGTCAATTAAAGGAGGTTTATGGAAACAATGTTATTGATGAGTTGTCTGTTCGACGCTGGTGTCGAAACTTTAACTCGAGGAGGGAGAACGTCCATGATGATGAACGTTCCGGGCGCCCGTCTGTCATTACGGACGAACTGCTGAGTGCAGTTGACGAATTCATTAAGAAAGATCGGCGCGTCACACTGGATGAAATCAGTGAACAGTTCACTGATGTTTCACGAACAATTCTTCATGAAATTGTCAAAGATCATCTGAAGTATGGGAAAATTTGTGCAAGGTGGGTCCCTCGCTTCCTTACATTTCAAAGTGATGAGGAACTGAAAGAAGGGGTGACTACTTTTCTCAATGGACTGGCGGCAGAGGAATATGAAGCTGGGTTACAGAAACTCGTCACACGTTATGACAAATGCTAAATGTACATGGAGACTATGTAGAGAAGTAGTTTAAAGTTTGTTAACAATTACAAAGTTTTTTTTTTTTTTTTAAATATTTGTTAATTTTCTTTAAATTCAAAAACGGGTGCTACTTTCCGGATGGCCCTCGTAGTAAGTGTTTCCAGATCACTATAAGCAAGAAAACATGACACAATGTCCCAACATGCAGAATTATAGCACCCAATCATTTGTAATAATATATATATATATCCGGGGAATGTTAGAAAAAAGAAAGAAAAAGTAGGCATTCACACATTTTCAGTTAAAAGTAATGAACATATAATGAATTTTTGAATACAAAATGGCGAAACTTTTGCAACTCAACATTTGCGTTGTGTTCTGGCCCTGCATATTCTGCAATGCTTAAAAATTCTAAACGATAATCACTATGTTTACTTCCGTTGAAATCTCTCTCCCACCCACATACCATTTTGTAAGAAATACAGATTTGTTTGTCTTCTATCAACTAAAAGACGCATTTCTTCGTGCATATTATGTGATACTCAAAATGTAGGATATGTTTCTTATCACCTTAAGCGTCGCGAATAGCCGAAAGTTGCAGAAAAGTGACGTTAAATAACAAAAAAATGTAAATGCTGTAGTGAATTGCACACACGGAACGCCCATCTTACTACATCTGTTACCTTAAACATCTTCAATTTTATTTCGGGGGGGGGGTAAGTTTGCATTGGTATTGTTCAACATTACAATCATAATACAAACAAAAATATATTCGGTGTATTAAAGAAGTACCTTGATTATTTTTTTGGGGGGGAGGGGAGATGAACACACACACACACATATTTTAGTTATAACTGTTAAAGTCAGTTAAGTCAGATAATTTTTGAAACCTATTGAAAGGTCCTTTTCGGAGACGGAGACATGGGGCTGTAGCCGGCTAAATCCCTCCAAATCTGGACCTGCTCACATTCATAATAAAAGATCAGACTGTATACGGGCATGCAGGAGTTACTTTCTGAAGCACCACAGCTTCGCTATCCTGTACGAATGCAATTTCCACCTTAACCCTTCCAGCTTAAACTTTGAGTATATTCCACAAATTATATTTCCTTAAACTCCAGGCATCATTAGTATTATTATGATGTAACATCAGTAACATGCTACAAGGTTTTGTTGTCAATGAACACCACAGGATCTTCTCGGTAGGAAAGAATCAGTTTCACAGTTTTTCCCAACTTCTAGACAGAATTAAACAACTGCTGAGGAGGGAAAAGGGTCCTTTGTTTTGAGGATTTGTCATGGGAGTGAGTGTTCCAGTTCGAAGAGTATGGACGGCCACCCGCGAAGGTGAAAACCTTGCATGACCTTTCAGAGGATTTGATACGCGGTGAGTGGTTGAATTGGGCCATTTGTGTCTCCGCGTATGCAATTCGTCGGTGGATTAACCGGTGCAAAAACTGCACCAATCGTTTCATTGAATGGGTACAACATAACACGTCAGGTGCTGTTGTGCTTTTTAGACTGCTTCTGTGTGGCATGGAACAAGATGGATGCTTTCTGGGAGGAATTATATGTCCAGAAGTAGCTGACGTCAAGTGGAAAGGCAAATGTAACACGAAGCAACAGCAGCCATAAACTGCGAACAAAATCCATGGTCAATCGCAAAGCATCACTTGAACTGGATGTTTGAAAGTAAGAGATATTTCTTTGCGTAACAACTTGGCGTGTTTGTGGAACATTTCATGAGCATTCGATACTTTTAATAACCGAATGCGTCACTTACAGTATGTCTCAAAGATTAACATGAAAATTACTAGCGCCGCCAAGCGGATGGTTTGGACAGGAACTGATAAGGACATAATTTGGTTTCATTCCGAAGTCGGTGATACACGTTCGTGCACGCCAGAGAAGTTATATAACGTTGGAAATAGTACAGTACATGCAGTAATGATTAAATGGTACAAATTATGTTTATTTTAGCCTTTTGTACATCACTGAGAGTGTAATTATTAATTTGTCTCATTTATCTTTTGCGGTCTATCGAAGAACTCTTCAACTATGCCTCCAAGGATTCACGAGGTAACTATTGAATTGTTAGATCTTTTCTCTAAGAGGTTAGATTTTAATTTCACTGGCAATATTTCAGGAGCAATCTTAATTTTATATGTTGAATATACAGGGTAATTCAAAATGAATGGTGCAACTTTACACAATTATTATGACGTAACTATTTATGATAGAAAATCAAACAGGAAGGCCTCAATATAAAGAAAAAAATCTGGAAGTTTCCTTCTCACTAAGTGGGCTTCTGCTGCTTTGCCGCTGTTCCACCAAGATCGCTTGTGTTGCAAAATGGCTAGTGACCAGTAGAAGGTGTAGTGTGTGTTGGAGCTATCAAGAACTGATTCTCTCACAATGGTGCAAAGAGATTTCAACGTGCGTTTTGGTAGTAATGCACATGTTTCACCCTTCCGAAAGATTTGCCAAAGTTACAACTGTGAATTGTTCGTGTCTTCGAAATCATGGACAATGACTTGCTGTCTCGTGCATAGTTTGATCAGTATCGTTTGGATGTTTACCGCATTATTTTTGTAATCTGAGTCATGGGAGTAGAGTAAAACTTACACAGTTTTGCTTTATATTGATGCCTCGTCTGATTTTCTATCATAAATACGAGGGACATTCCGAAAGTAAGTTTCGTCATTTTTTCCACAGGGAAGCTGTATTACAAAGTGAGAAAACACATTGCCATAACAAAAGACAATCTTTCCTGAATTGACGATGAGAGGAGCAAGAGCAGAGGAGCGATGGCGCATGCGCAGGGTGCCGAAGAATCGAGATAAGCAGCAGACCGACGTGCCCGAGCTCATTCGAGTGCAAACCAGTATGGCAGAAAGACGTGTGCTGGAAACGTGGTCACAAATGGAAGTGTGTGCTGTCGTGTGCTATGAATGGGCACATGGGACTAGTGTTTAAGATATTCATCGATGCCTACAGAGTGTCTATGGAGACGACGTTGAGTGGTTTTGTTCTTGGACAACAATGCAAGACCCCACACAGCAAGGGTCACTGCAGAACACATTCGTCGTGTGGGATGGGAGAGATTGAATCACCCGGCCTACAGCCCCGATCTTGACCCCATCAGACTTCCACCTTTTTTTCTGCGTTGACTATCGGGACGTCACTTCGGAAGCAACGAAGAGGTGCAGCAGGCTGTGAAGAACTTCCTTAAATCGATGGGCACCGATTCTTACCAGGAGGGTTTCTTCAAATTGATTTCACGGTACGACAAATGTATCAATGTCGGTGGCGACTATGTGGAAAAATAGCCACAAGATTGTATTTTGTTATCACATTGTACTCTTCTGTTTGTAATAAAGCTTCCCTGTGAAAAAATGACGAAACTTACTTTCGGAACGTCCCTCGTAGTAACGTCATAACTGTGTAAAGTTGCACCATTCATTTTGAATTACCCTGTATTGCGTCAGGGTCCGATCTGTCAAAATTAAAAAAAAAAAAAAAACAGTACAAACCTTCCTCTACATACCTGAGTAGCCTCTCCCGGTAGGTGGGCTGATCCCTGAAGTTGAGTCACGTGATCAAGATGGCCTCTACCCTGTTCCCCGTGCTCTGAAGACCCGTCCTCGATGTCCGGCGGGGATCTGTGGGGGTCTTGGTTTGGAGGTCCGCCGCTACTCCTTCCTTCTGAAACAAGCAGTGTACGTTAATGCCATCCCCACGTTGCAGTTGAAAGCATATTTCTCATGTAAGAACTTAGGAACTCGTAAGAATAGGTACAGGTGACACTGAATCCTTCAAAATTTCCACACTGAGTGGTAGATTGGCTTAAATCTCTCCCCCCTTCCATTTTTCCAATCAGCTCAAATTTTCCTGTAGCAGGACAAGATGACGAAAATTGACTAATAACTAGTAAAAACACAAGTCATTTGTTTATTGTTACGAAATGCCCGATTCTACTACATTTTTGTAGTATTTTAGTTTGTTTCAAGTCAACTTTATGCTCAGACAAGCTATTCAACCTTCAGGATAAAATTAAATCAGATTCTGAACTACTGTGTGTCAGCCTGGAATCAAACAAATCCTTGATTAAAAGCCGACAGTATCATTACGCCATCAGTGGCCTTTTTTGTAGTTACTAACTACCTAATACATAGAATTACGAAAGAGTAATTTACTGTCACGACAAACGAATAACTTACAAAATAGGTATATACAGTTGGATGATTTTATATTATCAAGCAAACTGTCCACCAGCAAGTTTATCTTCTTTGTCTTATGCAAATAGCTTCAAAAATTGAAACAAAACGCCAACCAAGCTGCTGACAGCCTTTACACAAGCAAACGTAAAAATCCATTTCTTCAAATCACGTAGGATGAAAATAACGGACAATTTGCCGAGTAATATTTCTGCATTCCACCGTACACGCATTTTTGATAGTACAGTCAAGTTCAAAGATTTATGCACTCAAATTGTCCATCACAGTATTGGTCCTCTTTATTTCTTACGAATGCAATGCGAGATTCTGAAGGCAGAGGTTACCCCTTTAATATCACCACAGGGGTCCCGGATTCGAGTCCCGGCCTGGGCATGGATGTATGAGTCCATTCATCAATTTTCATCAATCATCAGCAGTGGCGGCGATTAGGGGAGGCAGTTGCCCCCCCTGCACTATGCTAAATCTTATCTACAAAGGGAAATGTACTGTCTTTGACCCACCGCCAGTTTTTGCACCTCGCCTCCCCGTTTTGGGACCCAATCGACGCCACTGAATTCATCACATAGCCAAAAGTGGCACCTAAAGCGACGTAAAATAAAGCAAACCAATCAATCTAATATCACCAGCGCCAATCTATCTTGTTAACGTGATTGAAAATTGTGATGGGGACAATTTGTCCTCATATTTTTTAACTTGATTGTGCACACGTGTGTCCAGTCATGTAAAAAAAATACTCCCCCTTATAGTCTTAATACTAGTAGTCTTATGGGGGAAGTATTTCTTTCCACGAATGTACATATGGTAAACGTAATGCAATTATTTTTCAGTTAATGAAGACTACAATTTTCAACACTTGCTTAAACATCATGATACAGATTGACAGTTTTGTATGCACAGAGAAGATTAAGTAAGTTAGATACCAAGGGATTATTGCGAGCAGCCAAGCTCAAGACAACCCCTCCCCTCTACCACTCAACAGTTGGAACAAATCGATGTCGAACTTGGCGTGCTCTTGACAACCACGTCTACATCAGCTGTCGTCACATAATCGCCTAGCAAATGGTGGCAGATCTTGTCCAAGCTGGCTTGTGCTACGATCCCGCCACCTGTGGACAACTTCCCAAAACCACCATCGGGAGGGACAATTAGGCAAGTGTGAACCGAGAATTTGATATCGAGAGGAGATTTATTGCTGTAGAAAACAAGAACCATTAGTCTGGGACGTTGCATGATTTTCTAAATCTTCAGGAAAAGAAGAAGAAGAATATCGGGGAGTACACTGTTTCCCCTAAGATTAGTGTCCTGAATTCAGTAATACGGTAATGCTTCAATAGACTGTGTACACACAAAGTGTTTGTTTCCGATAATAACCCTGCTAGTTAGACATATTTAGCGAACGCAAGTCTCTCGGTCTAATCGCGAAAATAGAATCGAGAACGAGACGATCTTGTAAAAATCGAGACGAGAACGAGAGCGGAGTCTTCGAGACATTGTCGAAAGGAGACCGAGGAGATGGAACTCTATAAAATCTAGACGATATCGAGAATTAGATATATTCAGGTTCATATTCTGTTTCTCGAGGGTTCGTAGAGTCTAAATGTGGCGTCCGACAGAAAAACAAGTGACCTAAATACGCAGTCAAAGTTTGCACGGTGACACGTTGCATATGTTATTTATCCAATATCGTTCGAGACTCGAGGCGAGGCCGAATACGAGACAGGCATTTACAAGTCGGAACGAGACCGTGACTGGTATGTCTCATCTCGATACAATTTATTTCTCCTAAATCAATATCAAAATAGCAATAAATCAATACTTCGAAACTCGAGACAAGATGGACACTTCCTCCTTGAGACCGAGCCGAGAATGTGACTGGAGTTCATATTGGTACCACGAAGCGAGTGAAAGTACATGTTTTACATACCTCGAGCACACAGCAAGGACTGATTACACAGTTGCCAAGATAAACACACTACAAAACGCCACAAAGAAATCCCTGCTCAAAAAAAATAACATTTATACTCCTACAATGCAAGAAGCACATAACAAGGTAATTCATTTTATTGTCACGTTCAATGAAGATGTCTACTTTGTCAAGATGAAAGTTGTAGTCTATTCCCGATTAAAATTACTACCTGAGCGCTAGTGTCGCTTGCAATATGGCCGCTCTATGTAGGATAAATCTTTGTTTACATTCAGGAGTAGTACGAAATAGCAGCGTGTTGTCATTGCTGGTATGGTAGAAAACGTTTAAATTACGCGATATTTTAAATATTGCGAATGCGATGTGAATTCCAGGAACTCTAACGAAGGTGAAGCTGTACTGCGAATGAAGCATTTAATTATGATAGGCAAAAATAACACTGAAAAAGCAGACGAAACTAATGTATACGCACTGGTTCTTCAAAGCAGTGCTGTTTCATCTGCACCTCATGTTGTACCTGGGGTTCTCGGAAATTATTTTAAAATAAAGGAATTTAAATTGACCTCTACTTGAAAAGCTGGGACAGGAGAAAATTGCGAACATATCGTTGCAGTTCTTTCTCGAAAGACCAGGCTATCCTCACTGAAAAAGGACATCGTACTGACTGAAACAGCAACATTAGCATGTCAATTTTCTTTTTCTGGTTACATTTGACATTAATTCATTCTCAAACTATTTTCATCTTCTCTCGACTTGCACCTGTTCCAAATTTCACACATACATAATACATAGACGCATTGGGTAAGGCGCTTCATGACTTTTCGAAGAAAAAGAAAGACTTTATTTATAAAGTACAATTTAAAACTTTTCTTTCATGGTACTATATATTTATCTCTCGAAAAATAACGTGAGCAGACTCGTGCATTCTTCGTAATTTCCTTGCCGAATTACAGTGTTATCCCCTATGCCAAAATTCTGTCAATCAATTACGTTCTCCCTGATTTATTAACAAATTTCATTTTGTTGATTTCACGGGGTGGAAATACATGAAAACTTTTCATTTGTTCTGACCCATAAAACGATTTAGAGCACAAAAAACCTGAACAGTGGACCTTACTCTCTCGCATATTCCCCATGCTTTAAAACGACTTCAACAAAACGTATCCTACATATACTCCGTCCCAGCTAACTGTAGAGCAGGCAAAGGAAAAGTGTCTGCGCAAGTAGTGACGCGGACGGCTCCACTAATGAACACGTGAGAAGAACGGAATTGCCTGGAGTAGGGGGAAAGTGACTGAAGTTACCAGCCTTCCCATCAGTGTCTACTGCTTCGTTCTGGCCAATAGATTTCCCTCGCTTCTCTGACGCTATGCGCCGACTTGCTCCACAGTTAGCTGGGACAGGGTAGTTCCTGAAAGTCCCACCAGATGGCATATAGGTTAATTTTAATCGCGAATTGGCTTTTATTTAGTTCGGGGTAACGTAGCCACTTAGAGCTACCGTCACCGTCAACTCAACTCATCATCTTCTTCTTACTGACCCTATCAACCATGAGTCGATTTTGGTCATCTTGTCTGAATTTTTTCTCAAAATTAATTTTGTCAACTCAACTCAACAAAATTTTATTGGAACCGTCACTGTGAAGATTTTTTTTCAGGTGCAAGAGGCCCACATACAGGTTAGTCGATTAAATACATTGTACGATCATTGGCTGAGGAAATAATTTCCACCTTTGCACTATTTCTTGCAAGTTTTTTTAAACTAAAGTACTGGGGTATTAATAGGAATAAAAAAAAAGTGTCCAGTTTTAACTTATTTGGCAAATTATTTTCATCTTTCTCCTTCCATTATCGTTCTAGACTAACTTACTTTGCTCAACGAAAACAGTCGTATCCACTTTGACAACCGAACAGTGCAGTGAAAGTTAAATTTGGCAACGCTTTGTGCTCTGGAGGCAATAATATGATTGACAGATTAAGAAGAGGTATTTTCAACTTCTTCGTGCAAATAATCACACAGATTTTTAAAGAAAACCGTATGGAAAAAGTTCTCGTTTGAAGAGAAAGATTCACTTAAGAAGCCTATTTGCATTTTCAATCACTTCGAGGGGAGGGGGTGGGGGTTATGGACAGTACACGCATCCAAAGACGCTTTTCAATTAAGCCAATTACACAGATTCGTTGCAATTAACAGAGTTGACACAACACGACGTGAACCGCTGAAAACGCTCGCAGCGCCTCCTGTCACAAGGTATGAAGCTCCCAAGAAGCGACAAGCCGAAGGGTTTGTATGACATTATCAGCATCATTAATGCAAATGAAGGGCCGCGTGTCGGGGGGGGGAAAGGGGGCCGCACAGGAAATTGTGTTTCAGGACAAGGACACTGCCTGAGATCCTGACGGGAAGGAAGTTGAAGGAGAAGGCGAGAAGATTAATACCTTCTCGCTGTGCCCGGCGATGAAATACTCCGACATGTTCCTCCATCTCCTGGATTGTTAAAGACTCTGACGACTTATGGACTGAAACAGTAATGCTCCTGGCGATAAGAACGGTGGGAAGGAGGGGGGCACTGCTAATTTATTCAGCAGGGAGAGGTAGAAGGTGACAGCGTGGGTGAGAAAGCAGTTAAGATTTTGTCTTTAAAAAAATACGATCGTGTTTTGTTCTGTTTTAATTCTTTAATGTGAAATGACGTATTTAGAGTGGGGTCCAGGGGGTTCGGACCCCAAAAGACTTCCCAAGTCCACAATTAAATAAGCAAAATACAGGGTGATTCAGAAAATGTTAACACTATATGGGAAATAGAAAATTTGTTTAAAGGAGGAAACTTTCCTGGAATGACACGAATTTTTTTTTTAATCACCCTACTGCTGTATAATATGAAGTTGGTATATTTACGCAGAACTTACATAAATGTAACTATTAGATTGTGATTATACAGCTTTGCGTTGACAGTGCCTGCGAAATTCAAGGACTTTTGCTTTTCACCCGATGTACCTAACAACGGATTTTGATATTCAATAAATAATCCACTTAATCCTAAATCCCGGCTTAAGCATAGGTGTTCTTTGCGAGTGTCCCTTCATCAATTTCATCATATCATCATTCATCCTCATCGTCGCGATTAGCCAAACCATGCAGAAAAGTAACGTTAAATTTTTAAAAATCCATTTAAAGATTTTTGGAATTAATTTCTTTGGTAAGACAGCTGTTTCATGCAGATATTAGTAATCTTAACTACACATATGACTGATAGATTGATTTGGTTTATTTTACTTCGCTTTCCTGCTACTTTTGATGAGGCTGAGAGATGATATGATGAAATTGATGAAGGGGCACTCTTTAATGATAATGAATACGTGCTCCTACACTATATATCTGTATTCTTTATATTATCTTTTTACCTGCTCATGTAAAATAATAATAATAAATTGGCATTCTTTAATATTATCAACAATTGGCATATTTATATTAACATTTAATTCTAAACTTTATTATTAAAATTAATATTTTAATATGTTTTACTATTTTTATATCTGTCGCAGTCATACACAAAATATGAAAATCCCCCCCCCCCCAAGTTCTGAAGTTTGCCCTCCCTTCTGCATTTTCTTCAATTCGAACACTGACTGTAATCAAAATGGTTTCTTGAATTTTTAGTGATAAAAAAATGTGTTGGACTCTGATGCCCCCCCCCTTTTTCAGGTAAGTTTCTCGTATGGCACGGGTAAGCTAGGGCAATTTTTTTCAGCGGAAATTAATGCAATATATCGAATATTTCAACGCTTACCCCCAGATTTCTAAAGTGCAATATTACACCTTATGTACTAACTCAGACTCATATATTAATGCCAGAACTGAAATGACCAGAAGTTGAAGTTGAAGTTGAAGTTGAAATTTCTTGAAGTTTTCTGTAGAAGTACCGTTTCCTTGACTCCCATCTGTTTTATAGTTGTGGTAATGGCGTAGTGCGATGAATTGGCTTCTGTTACCTCTGCAACTGTCGCTCGAGGTTCGGTCTGTGATGGCAGTTCAATTACGAACTGAGTGTTGTGGTCCTAAGAAGGGCCGGCTGAATTTTGGTCCTAAGAAGGGCCGTCAGAATTTTGGTCCTAAGAAGGGCCTATCTTAATTTTTGGTCCTAAAAGGGCCGTTTTGCTATGACATTTCGTATTATATCTGAGTTGTTGGTTGTCTGTTTAGAATATTTCTGTGACGAACTCGACGAGTGCCTGCAGGACTGCGACGGTTCTATCTGATTCGTTCTTCGTCTTTTCGATCTTGTCTTTCGCCGTTTTGATGAGCGTTCTTATTTTCTTGTCTTGCAGTTTTGCCAGTAACCATTTGATGATTACGTTTGTCTCTTCTTGCTCTTCAGTTGGAGCCTGAAGTGTCTGGCTATAATTCATGGTAGTCGGCGGTGTAGTCTTCGTAGGTGCAGGGACGGCGACAGGGGTGGGCACGGGTGGGCAATTGCCCACCCAAAAATTGCTGTGCCCACCCGATTGCCCACCCAATCAAATTTAATAAATATATACCCTTGAGAAAATGCGAATGGTTCAATAAATAAGTTTATTATGGTGTTCACTCCATGTATATTTTACTTGTAGATATTATCTATATTACAGACAAGTTCACATATCTTCATTAAATGAAAAGCTTTGTTGTCCTTTACCGAAACACTGATTTAGTGAATAGGTTTACGAAAGTCAGCGTAAATAATAAGTTGAATGGAATTAATTTAAGCTCTTCTTCAATTTCCTTAACTTTATCATTGGAAAGCGAAAGGAATTTCCAAAGCGTTTGAAACAAAAACTGTGATCCAATGCCCACTTGTATGCTTAAGCAGTTAGTAGGCTTAGGAGGATTTATGTATGAGAGGCGCAAATTGTGCAGAATATGATCAAGATTAGAACAGGATTATTGGCCTGAGGGCTGCAGCTCCTGGCCTTCACAGGTACGATGCATCAAATTGTTTTGAAAATGTGCCACATAATGAAAAGAAATAGATAATTGAAATGTGGCAAAAATAGAAATATAATTAATTATCTGTCTGCCATAACTTGGCCAAAACGTTATAACTGAAAATGAGTGCAGTTGGGGCGGAGTGGAGTTGCTTGATGTCAACTCCGGCCTTCCAGCCTGGGTATGATTAAGGTAATCTGTTAAACAAATAAAAACCTCTTCTTCGCGTTGTTTCCTCCAGCAACACACAAAGTTGTTTAGTTAGGTCTATATTGAAATATTAAGGAGAGGTAATTTGATACGTCCCTTTCATCATCACGATTTTATATACCTGTCATCTTCTAATTTCGATATGGTATCCAAAATGTTTTAAAAAAATATATATTCGTTCTACTAATAAGAAGCAATCACAAAAATAGATTTTGATAAAACAGCTCTGCAGGTTTGAAAAATAGCTGCAGAATTATTGACTTGATAATGAGTTAGCAACCGTGTTTAGAAACCTTCTTACATGAGTTGTTGTTTTAAGTCAACTTTATGCACAGATAGGCTAATCGGGACTGGACCTACAGTTTAAACTGGGGTCCGAACCACTATGTGCCTCCACCGGTTATTGAACCTGGGACCCCTTGATCACAAGGCGACGACTCTACCACTATGTCATCAGGGTGGCAAAAAATCTTCTTACAGATACATTTTCCCTATCAGTTATGTAATCATGTGATTTTTCTTGTGATTAAGGGACGAGATTTTAGAACTTTGTACTTCATAACATAATACATACAATGTTATTTATTTATTTATTACTTTTCGGTGATATTTTGCCAAAATGCCCTTCATTAGCCTAAGTAAATATTATGCGGAATGAACTAAGAATTTGATTTATACCCGGGTTCTTACTTTCTTTTAAATTTTGCTAATAAGACATTATCCATATTTATGTCAAACCCTGAGCTGTATTGGGCGCTCGGAATGCACACGTGATGTAGTGACACCTTTATCCAAGTTGGATTGATTTCAGTTATTGTGTATTAGTTTTAATGTGCGAATTAATTAATGTTTAAATGATGTTTTTTATTTTATTGCAAGAGCTTTTACTATTCATCCTTTTCAGTAAGGGGTTTACCCTTGTATTATTTTAGGGACTCGATTAGCCATTTAGAAGTAAATAAATAACAGTCTGCGTGTGAAACAACCTGGCAAACACACTATGATTGCATTCCTCAGTTCGCCGATTTCATCAACATGTCGTACGTGAAACTTGCGATTCACGATTATTGGTACTGCGCGACCCTCGAAACACGATGTGGACATTTTAGAATGAAGAATCTTGAATTTGAGTCCGCATTTGTTGGAAATTCTTTGTCTTGGCAAGTTTGTAAATGCTGTAAATACTTCTTACAGCCATAGGTGTGCGCACGGGGTTGCCAAAGATACCTGGCTACCTCAAACGTCTTCTCAGAAAATAAAGAAATATGTTGAACTACCACTAAAATAATGAAAATTATATCAGTGGTGAAAAAGTAAGGAATTTCGTTTCATTTGAGATGATCAGCTCGCTCTCTCCCTCTCCACAAAACAATGTGATATTCCTTTACTATAGTAATCAGTAAACACGTAGTAAAGAAATATTTTTTTTCCCTTTATAAGTCGCAGAGCCCCTTCACAAATCGGCCGGTAGTTTTTTCCCCGAGGACCGACATGTTTGTTAATGCAACCTTCCAACATTTCCAATAAGACTTTCATGTTCAAAGACTTTCATGAATGCTCTCTTTCAATGACAAGCGCATCAATTTTCAGATTTTTCTTGCATCTGAATTCTACGGTTTAAAATAATTATATATAACACATGGCATTCTATCGAGTGACCAGGCACAGCAATAAAACAGCATTATAAAACATGGTGAAACTGAACCTACAGATGTATTTCGTGATAGTGATTCAGCTGATAGTACCTGCACAGATATAGCTTTGTATTTATCATTTTCAATTGTTTACTTTCATTATTTAAAATATCGACACAGTGATAGTAAAACCTGAGCTAAAGTGATAACAAATGTTCATTCTATAATGTTAAAATTTCATGTTCAGATATCTAATAGTTTCTGTGAAAAGGAACATGAAGTTACGACTATTAGGCTAGCCTTGCCCAGATAGGTAACTGAAACTTCCCTTAAGGCACCCCAAAATAAATTAGTCTGCGCACACCTCTGCTTACAACATCGCAAGTGTGTAATTATTCTTTTGTATTTTGCCAGATAAGACTCCCAACTTGTTGTTTTAAATTCAAGTGGCAACCTTGCTCCCTGGAAGTTACGTCAGATCGATCGTTTGGTGAGTTGGGTTGCATATACATACAGGTCAGATTTTCAGCGCTCATAGATCAGAAACTAAGCACTTTCGAGGTTATGTGTATGAGGAAAATTTCCTTGGGTTTTTTATATCTGCCAGCATCCAAACGTTGTTGAAGTTGTTTTAGGACACCCTGTATATGTTGGAGGAGGGGGGGCATGAATGCATGTAAAAGTCATATAAGGTCTTACATTTATACTGCCCACCCTAATTTATGAATATACATCTTCTGCCCACCCGGTCGAAAATTTCTGGCGCCGTCCCTGCGTAGGTGGCTTCTCTTGTGGTAAGCTGAATGGTAGTTGTTTCTGTTGTTCCTTCCCATCATCTGACTTTGATTTTGGTTTCGTCTGATGTACTGATTGGAACATTTTACAGGCCCTGTAGTTGGCCGGATGGTTTCCTCCACAATTGCAGCATTTTGCAGGGAGTTTTCGGTCTTTCTTTTGGCATTCTGCTGTGAAATGATTGTTTGCACATTTCACACATCTTGGTTGAGCCTTGCATTGGATCTGGGAATGCCCTATCCTCTGGCATCTATGGCATTGCAGTATTCCTGGAGAGCGGTATGGTTCCACTTTCATCTCATAGTTCAGGGAGTGTTCTTGGCTGCAGATGTTTCGTGTTGTCTCTCCTTTGCTCAATGAAACTAGGTACAGCGGCATTGGTGTTTTGATGAAGGACTTCGGGTCTCGTCTCTTCATCTTCTGGACTTGTTGTACTTTGTAGTTCTGCGCTGCTAGCTCTGTCTGTATTTCTTTCGTTGATAGGTCGATTGGCAGATGTCGGAGTACTACTTTGACCGCCCTCTCTCGGCGTGGTTTATCGGTGGCGTAGCTGAGCGAGTGCTCTTTGCAATGGTTGATGAGCTTGTTGTAAGGTGGTCTGGTGTTGGCTTGTATCTTCATTCCATCATGTAGTATTCGGATCTTGGCTTGTTTGTCATCTATTATCTTTGTCACCGAAGTGACAAATTGATGGCTTCTATCTGCGTTGTATATGTAGACTGCTGGTAACAAGGGTTATTCCCAAAGAAGAATCTCCCCAGAAGATAATAGTTATCACAACTTGTAACAGAATATATTTGCATTTTCCAAACGATTCAACAATATGTTGAAGAATTTATGCAATATTTCATGATCAAAACTTACATTAACATACACAGCATACATAAGATATTTCATTTTACCAAAATCTGACCTGCCTACTACATATCTTATGTTAAAGTTCATGGTTTTGAAATAGAATTAGAAATGTATACTAACCTCCTCTATCGGCGTCCGGGGAACCATTTTCCGGGTCGTTTCCACCAGTTTCTTCCCGTTTCACGATTTGCATCTTGTCCTCCATTTGACAACAGTCCATTACCAGATTTTCGAACTCTCGCCCGCTGGAAATGAATACGAACAATTATTTTCGTCATAAAAGCATTTTTATGTATGTGAGTCATATATTTATTAATTACTTTGAGTTCTACTTTAGTATGCCTCAGCTTCCTATATCCTGGATACTTCTAAAAAAACAACAAAAAAAAACAACAACATAGTTTCAACTTAAAATATGCATACATATGAAGTAAGGTGGGCTATAAGTCAGTTGTCGTTAGACTTGTTTTGCCTAGCGTAGTGGAAAGTCAGTTGTGAACTTGACTAGTGTGTATTACCCAATGTAAGAATGCTGGGTAATACGTACTAGTCAGGTTCACAACTGACTTCCACTACGCTAGGCAAAACAAAGTCTAACGATTGCTAGTGACAACTGACTTATGGGCCACATTATTATGTTGATAAACGTTATATTACATTCATATTTGAACTTCCACGTTAATTCAAGGCCTTTACAAGCGCACAACAATATTTTATATCAATTCAAAGGAACAACCAACCATCTACGTAAAAGAGAAGTTTTCTCATTACTGTTCCTGTATTACTTGAAGACTAAAATTGGTAAACGCTGTAAGTGCCACAATAATTCAAACACGGTTTTCCACGTTAAACTGTGAAATGTGCCATGCTTTATAATGTGGTAAACGTGAAAAGTGGCTGGTAGCCCTCTAAATGGTTCAAAGGGCGTGTACAGAGGTCACTAGTGTGAACGTTCTTACGGGCTGATGTGCGGAACGATGTGATTTCCCAACACTTTCGATTTTGGCACTTACAGCTTTTACCACTTTTAGTCCTCACTTCTAAACTCTGCCCAAGAATATTCACGAATTCAAAAATCAACATCCTTCAGTGTTATAGCAATATTATTTCAAATCAATTACATAAGATTTACTCCATCTTTTACAGCAAACATCTACATAATTAATAAGAATATTGAAACATCGTCAATAACAACATTGAATCATCGTCAGCATTAATAAGAACATTGAAACACTGTCACTGAATCATCGTCAGCATCAATAAAAGAATTGCAAACATCGTCAGCATCAATAAGAGCATTGAATCATCGTCAACATTAATAAGAACATTGAAACACTGTTAATCATCGTCAATATCAATAAGAGCATTGAAAACATCGTCAGCATCAATAAGAACATTGAATCATCGTCAGCATTAATAAGAACATTGAAACACTATCACTGAATCATCGTCGGCATCAATAAAAACATTGAAACACTGTCAACACAAAAAAAGAACATTGTCTATGTATGATCTAAACAAAATTAGCAGTTTGTTACTTGATAATTTTGTTCATTGTCACAAAAAATACTTTGCGATACAAAGTGCAACTTGTGAACTTACCTAATGACGTAGTTGACGCAGATGATAGTTTGTTCGTCGGCATTCTTCGTGTTGCAAACGACGGTGGCACACGTCTGCATCCAAGTATATCCCCCGCTTTTGTTCATTAACCTATAATACTGACTCATAACTTGTCCCTTGTTGATCACTGAAAATATATCAATTGTAGATCAATATTTTAAAAAAATGTATACTCTGTCCCGGGGATCTATGGAGCAAGCGAACGCATACAAGTCGCTGAGCAGTGACTCGAGAGGGCTCGACCAATGGACGCATGAGAAGAGAAGTGATTGAATGGAGGGGAAAACGCAGCTGCATATAGATGACGCGTTTACTTGGTTAACGTCCAAGATCTGAAGATCGATGCCGCCACGAACGTGGGTGGGGATAAACAGCGAGCGAGTTGTTTTTGTCCAATCACACTCAACCTTCAGCCAATGGGCGCAGCTGTCATTCTGCTCGTCTACTCCACGTGTAGTCCCAGTCACATGACTGCGGATACGCTGTTGCCGTACTTTGCAACATCAATGTGGGAACGAAGAGACCGTGAGAAGGCGGAGGGACAAGGTGGCGTAGAGTAGATGTGTGGCAACACTGTGGGTTGAGAGTGTATGTTGCAGCTGGTGGGCGCGCTCTGTGGACTTCAAAGCCAGCTGGCTGTTAACGTAGCTAGCGCGTCGACTTTACCAGCAGTTTGAAGAGCGCACTGCTTTGCTCCGCCCACTCGTTTTCTCCCCTTCTCTACCGTTATACGCAGCCTTGCGCCATAGGTTCCCGAGACAGTGTAGATATTAAAACTCACATGTTGATAGCAAAAGAGATTGTAAAATAAACAATATCAACTTCCGTGGTGCATTTACTAGTGCACATGGGGGATTTGATCTTGTTTTTGTTTCTAAAAAAAACAATGAAACTTAGAAGGTGTGAGGCTAACTAAATAACTTTAGTAAAAAGGTAACGCTAAGGTTACCCCAAGTTCGCGTGACGGTTCTCGGTCTTCAAAACGTGATATGATGATCACCATGCCTGCATCCCAGTGATATGCGTCTACGCGTAAACAACGATAGTGTACTTTCTACACGTAGACTATTTTATACACGTAGATTACGTAATCTATGTAAACAACATGGCGAGAGGTAATAACTTAGCAAAGGACGCCGTGGAAGTAAAACAAAATTATACTGCGTATCAGTTGCTGATGTGTGAAGAGAACTTTTCATACTCTTTCACCCAAATTCAAACAATTTCTCACCTAAGAAGAAACCTAATATAGGAAACATTCTGGTGTTTTGTGGGAAAAGACCACTCTTGTCTCACGACTGCCATCTGTTGTTGTTTTTGCATACTACTTATCTTCTTCCATAGTTGATAATAGAAGGGAAGATAAATTTTATTGTAAAAATGATTCTTTTCATTTCGTTAGGAACCAATATAGTTAAAAATGTCACTTTATTTTCATGAAACCCTTGAAAATTAATTTTAATGCACTTTAAATTGTCTACCTAGTCTATGTAAACTACAATGAAATGTAATCTACGCGATTCCCACCACGGGAATCGAACCCGGGTCTCCAGCGTGGCAGTCAGACACCCACCTGCTGAACCGTCGCTGCTCGGTATTACTAAAGTGCATTGCAAATATTTCGAATGAAATGCTACGATAATTACAATTTCTTCTGCATCTTCTGCATATTTCTTCTGCATATATACGCTTTTTATTTATCGGCTTTTGTACATGGCGAACTTAACGCTTTAGTTTTGCTTTCTCTTACACTTAACCATTTGCTTACATCTATTAACAAATAAAATATAAAAGAAAGAATACAACAAAAATATATCGTTTAATACACACACATGCTCACCCTTTCACACACATAAACAAAAGACAGCACCGTTTATATTACACACACACATACACACATTCTTGAACTTATACACACGCGCGTACAAGCAAATAACATAACGTTACCCTTAAACATAGTTCAAAACAGTCCAAATTAATCATAATTCACCTGAATTATTACATATAACACAGGGATTCATGGGTTCGGATGACTCCCAGATGACTGTTGTCCCTGATAATTTCAGTATGCTGATTCCAAAAATTAAATCAGTTTTTACCCATCACGTATAGTTTTTTCAGAAAATAACAATATATTAAGTGCCTATATTTCACAATAAAATATGTAGTTTCATAATTTTCTCAATAGATGGCTCTGTTGAAATGATGATAAAATATTGGTTATCTAGAATACAAATCCTCCAATTTTGAACCATAAATGCACAAAGAGTAGTAACCATTTAATCTATCTTCACAAGACAAATTGGCATGAATGAAAATTGATTCCGTAAATTCCATTTTTGAAATCTCTCATAGAAAAACCTTCACAAAATGTCCAAAATTCAATGATATAATGTAGTGGGTTGATTGAACTTAATAACGTGGAGAAAAATCCTGATCGAAGGGAAAGTCCTGACATGATGGGATGAATTTTATGTCATATTCGTCATCAGCATTCAAAATACTTCCAGAATCATCTATTGATTTCAAATCCGATTTTTTTTTTTTTTCAAAAATGCAGGGTGGTGTTATCATTATTGTTTCTCTGGCTTACTATCTTATGTTTCTTTTCACCTGCTACTTAGTTTGGGAAGTCAAATTTTTAATTTTCATCATTTAATAGATTCAATTTAAAGAGTTTTTTGAATGTAATAATTGAGGAAGAGAGATGAATTTCAGGTTGCAACTTGTTCCAAAGGCTTGCTGAGGTAACAGTAAAATAATTTGCATAAAAGTTGGATTTGTGGAGTGGAATGGAGAGCAGAGACCTTTCGCGTCATCTGGTGTTGCGGCTGTGAAAGTCGGAAAGAAGTTGAAATCGGTTATAGAGATATTGTGGGTCTTTTATTTGGAGGATTTATTATAAGTATTTCAAATACTACTGCCGACGCAAGGAATTGAGCTAGTTGCCTAGTATATAAAAAAAAAATAATTGAAAAATTATGGATATTCAATAACATATTCCAATTACATATTTGTATATTAATTCCGGGAAAAAAATTAAAATCAAAATGCATTGCTCGGAAGTGATGCTTCTACTTTCACAGATCTCTTAAACCCTATGCTATGAATTCGTCGATGCTTTTAGAATTCGTGGATACATTAATCACATGGAAATAAGTGAATTTAAACTGCGAATTATTGTTACTAAACTAACCAAAAACTTATGTTTTTATAAAAGCAGTAAGAACTTACTTATTTTGCAGAAATATCTTTAAAACAAGGGAAAAATTGTTAACTGTTCATGAATTTAGTTTAGAAAACTTTAGCATGTTCCGTTGTGCCATCTATTGAGAACTTTCTAAGCTTGAGATTTCTTGCGAATTCACGGTCAGATAAAGAAGGGATGCCTAATAAATTGACAATTGACACAGAGTATAATGTTAATTGGAGATAATTGTATGGACTAGGCTGGTATCATGGCAAGATAGCTTTTTCTAGAGGTTGCAATGGAGGTGTGACGTCAGGATTAACCGGTGCAACGTTTTTCGTCCTCATGTTCTGGTCCGGCTTTGCTTTCAAGTACAGAATTATCTAATTCGATGTTGAATTCGCAACTGAGGGGGAGGCAAGGTACCATCCCTAAATTCGTATCGTGTGACAGAAGAAAACTACAGAAGAAATCAGTATGGTCAAACATTCGTGAGTTAATATCTTAGAACTATTTCGAAGCTGGGGCACGATATGTAAAGAACTCTAAGTTTTTGATCGGTTAATCGGTACTGGACCTACAATTTAAATTGGGATTCGAACCAATATGTCCCTCCACCGGCTTTCGAACCCGGTTCTCCTTGATTACAAGACCACAATGTAATCTGGACAATGATGGAAATATTTGCAACCACTTTCTCTCGACCCAACACGGCGGGCTATGCAAAATATATACACCATGTCCAATCGCAACGCAGAACAGAAAGACAAATTCATCATGTAGCAAGGGATTGTCGACTTCGTTTCTCACATAACAAACAAGGGAAGGGGGGTTAAGGGGGGGGGGCAAAAAAAAAGAAACAAAACGTCAGACAAATCCTGCGCACATTGTGTTTCACTTGTTTTATTGCAGTCTGGCTGTCTCGTCAAACCGAGAGGAATTGGAAGGGGGAGTAAAAAGTGAAGTGGGGGCTTTTGTCCCTTTAGCAGGGCGTGGGGGAGGGGGGCAACTTGAGATGTAGCTCACATCCGAAGTCGGACAAGGCTCGCATACAGAAATGGCTTCACAATCGCTCTAACCATTCCCATGGTTCCGCGTTCCTTTGGAACACTCTTTTTCGGCTGGAGGTGTGTTTGCATAGAATTTGTTCTAAGGCGTCATCTCTCTCTCCCCCCTTTTTTCCGAGCAGCTTCCGGGCGTTGTGGAAGGGGGCTCGATGGACGGAAATTGGGAAAAATCGTACGGAAACCGCGCTTAAAAATACCCCAGTGGGTCCTATGCAAAAATCGTCTTTCGTTCCGCAAATCTTACACTACCACCAAGAGGTTTCACCTCTATAAATCCCTCCTTACGCACAGAAATGTGTATTTTACCACCGCTGCAATACCCTCCTTCAGCAGATATACTAACTCGCCCCTTCCCGCGAAATCCTTACATCAACAGAAAGCGCGCAATCATAACGGCCAATCAGAAGGCGCTGCAGCGCTACGTACCTGAGGCCGATTGGCTGCTCGACTCACGTGTGCGATCATATGACGTCATTACTTTTACAGTAACCTGGCCTGGGCTGCTTTTTCGTGGTCCACTCTGTACTATATACACCACAGAAGTGAATATTTTCTTTCTCTCCACAAATATGTATGTATGTAGCTTCTTTCAAGTGATAGGTGAATTGATGTTTATTGATTTTCATGACTTACACAGATATTATATTTTCACTGAGGTTGGTTTGGCTCAAAATGAACTTGATTTGATATTTGTTATTCAGCGTCGCTTTTCTGTCACTTTTGGCTAACCGCGTCGATGAGGATGAGTGATGATATTACGAAATCAACCCAGGCCAGGATTCGACCCCGAGACTCCTGCGCTAACCACTCCACCACGGCGGTAAACTTCCACGCTCATTTTAAATAATAACAATTAGGTACAAAATGCATACAGAAATATAATATTTTCACCGAGAGTAGTTTGTATCAAAATAGACTAGATGGCTCTACTTCTCAAATATAAAACAATTGTTTGTCAAGCAATAACGTTGAATATTTCTTGAAGAATTATGCCTGAATTATTTTCACGAAAATTCAATGTAGTGACTGAATATTTCTTGAAGAATTATGCCTGAATTATTTTCACGAAAATTCAATGTAGTGACGAAAAAAGCAAAATATTTTCTGTATATAACTATTTAATTAATTATGAGCTTTGTATGAATTATGTGGATATGATTTGCAACACTTAATTGTTCCGGTTTGAACGTTTTCAACCTTTTAGCTTGAGGTATAAGAAATGTGTGATAAATCCATAAGAACCGTGTAATTCTTGCGATGAACACAATAACACATTAACATGAAGAGTATCGGAACCTTTCTTCCCAGAAAAAAAGGATTTTCTAGCAATCCCCTAGCAATTTCCCCATTGACTTACTTTATAAATACGGCCTCATTCACACCAGGTCGTCCTACACTACAACTTACAAACTCTAATTAACGTATGGAACAAAATAATGTGCAAACGAAAACTTACGATCAACGTGGCATTTCCGCAACTTGTTGGCATCCTCCCCGTGGCATAAAGAATACATGTTCTTCCCCGTCAGCTCATCTGCCGTGTAGTCCAGCAGCTCTGACACTCTGCAAGAAAAGGAACCATTTTTAGTGCGACATAACATAATCTTGGATTGCAACACTGTCAGCAGAATAACGAGCACTGCAAACATGATCTGGAATACACGGGTGTGGAGAACGATGCTAATCTTACCGAAAACATGCCGATATTTAATATATAGACTATATTTATTTAGTCACATACACATGACATCTCTCCTTCCCGTTAAAGTTCTTTGTAATTTCTGAAACTAATGTAAAAACAAATAAAATATTAGACAGACGAAAAAGATAAAAAACATTGTTAAAGTACATAAACATTTAGACTTAATATTTATTTATTTCAACAATTTAGACAAACTTAAAGTTCTAAAGCCTGTTCTGTATTTTATTAACATTGATTGATTTAGTGTTTTAAGTCCACTTTATGCACAGTAACGCTAATCGGAACTGGACCTACAGTTTAAAGTGGGATCCGAACTGTTTGTACCTCCACCGGGTATCGAACCCGGGACCCCTTGATTACAAGGCGAAGACGCTACCACTGCGCCATCGGGGAGGACCTAACACTTGAATATTTGCAGGATATGATAAAAATGTAAAATAACCCTATCCACAGATAATAAAGGTTTCATGGTTTTATGTGAATCTACATAAAACTACACGCCGAATATTTTTTGTAGGTAGAAGAAATATTATGCTTATTTCACCCTAAATTATCATCTCGAACTAAAACGTTTATACACAAGAAGACGCGATATGATACTTTTAGGATACATTCTGAGCTCGAGCTTTTTATATATTCACGCAAAACGTTCACGGTAGTTGTACAGCACTTTAACATGGTATCACGACTGAGTTTTTCAAACCGTCCGTTTGGCGGCGCTGTTAACTTCCGCATTTATATTTCATATGAGTGACATATCTAAGAACATTTTCACATGAAACAACATACAAACACACGACTCATTGCTTCATGATTATAACACACGACTCATTGCTTCATGATTATGTTTACAAAGATCTCTTAAATACATACAGAGCATTCCATGACATTCGTTACGAGACTCGGCGGGCCGGCGTCAGCGCATGTCTTTCCCGGTGAACGGGATCCGCAACAGTCGCACGCTACAGTCTTGTTTTTTTTTGTTTTTTTTTTGCTCTCCCTGCCTTCGCTCTCTGTCCCTTTCTGTTGACGTTGCAGACTGACGCCAGTATAATTCTCCATCGGAAGTTGTGTTGTGTCGTGTCCGTGTGTTGAAGATTGTGGCTAAATATGGCACCACAAAAGTTTACATTAC
>NC_139235.1:4526818-4562125 GCF_977018435.1 Lepisma saccharinum
AGAAACTCGTCACACGTTATGGCAAATGCTTAAATGTGCATGGAGACTATGTAGAGAAGCAGTTTAAAGTTTGTTGTTAACAATTACAAAGTTGTTTTTTTTTTCAAAAAATATTTGTTAGTTTTCTTTAAATTCAAAAACGGGTGCTACTTTCCGGATGGCCCTCGTAGTGTTTCCAGATCACTATAAGTAAGAAAACATGACACAATGTCCCAATATGCAGAATTATAGCACCCAATCATTTGTAATAATATATATATATATATCCGGGGAATGTTAGAAAAAAGAAAGAAAAAGTAGGCATTCACACATTTTCAGTTAAAAGTAATGAACATATAATGAATTTTTGAATACAAAATGGCGAAACTTTTGCAACTCAACATTTGCGTTGTGTTCTGGCCCTGCATATTCTGCAATGCTTAATAATTCTAAACGATAATCACTATGTTTACTTCCGTTGAAATCTCTCTCCCACCCACATACCATTTTGTAAGAAATACAGATTTCTTTGTCTTCTATCAACTAAAAGACGCATTTCTTTGTGCATATTATGTGATACTCAAAATGTAGGACATGTTTCTTATCACCTTCAGCATTGCGATTAGCCGAAAGTTGCAGAAAAGTGACGTTAAATAACAAAAAAATGTAAATGCTGTAGTGAATTGCACACACGGAACGCCCATCTTACTACATCTGTTACCTTCAACATCTTCAATTTTATTTCAGGGGCGAGGTAAGTTTGCATCGGTATTGTTCAACATTACAATCATAATACAAACAAAAATATATTCGGTGTATTAAAGAAGTACCTTGATTATTTTTTTGGGGGGGGGGGAGATGAACACACACACACACACATATTTTAGTTATAACTGTTAAAGTCAGTTAAGTCAGATAGTTTTTGAAACCTATTGAAAGGTCCTTTTCGGAGACGGAGACATGGGGCTGTAGGCGGCTAAATCCCTCCAAATCTGGACCTGCTCACATTCATAATAAAAGATCAGACTGTATACGGGCATGCAGGAGTTACTTTCTGAAGCACCACAGCTTCGCTATCCTGTACGAATGCAATTTCCACCTTAACCCTTCCAGCTTAAACTTTGAGTATATTCCACAAATTATATTTCCTTAAACTCCAGGCATCATTAGTATCATTATGATGTAACATCAGTAACATGCTACAAGGTTTTGTTGTCAATGAACACCACAGGATCTTCTCGGTAGGAAAGAATCAGTTTCACAGTTTTTCCCAACTTCTAGACAGAATTAAACAACTGCTGAGGAGGGAAAAGGGTCCTTTGTTTTGAGGATTTGTCATGGGAGTGAGTGTTCCAGTTCGAAGAGTATGGACGGCCACCCGCGAAGGTGAAAACCTTGCATGACCTTTCAGAGGATTTGATACGCGGTGAGTGGTTGAATTGGGCCATTTGTGTCTCCGCGTATGCAATTCGTCGGTGGATTAACCGGTGCAAAAACTGCACCAATCGTTTCATTGAATGGGTACAACATAACACGCCAGGTGCTGTTGTGCTTTTTAGACTGCTTCTGTGTGGCATGGAACAAGATGGATGCTTTCTGGGAGGAATTATATGTCCAGAAGTAGCTGACGTCAAGTGGAAAGGCAAATGTAACACGAAGCAACAGCAGCCATAAACTGCGAACAAAATCCATGGTCAATCGCAAAGCATCACTTGAACTGGATGTTTAAAAGTAAGAGATATTTCTTTGCGTAACAACTTGGCGTGTTTGTGGAACATTTCATGAGCATTCGATACTTTTAATAACCGAATGCGTCACTTACAGTATGTCTCAAAGATTAACATGAAAATTACTAGCGCCGCCAAGCGGATGGTTTGGACAGGAACTGATAAGGACATAATTTGGTTTCACTCCGAAGTCGGTGATACACGTTCGTGCACGCCAGAGAAGTTATATAACGTTGGAAATAGTACAGTACATGCAGTAATGATTAAATGGTACAAATTATGTTTATTTTAGCCTTTTGTACATCACTGAGAGTGTAATTATTAATTTGTCTCATTTATCTTTTGCGGTCTATCGAAGAACTCTTCAACTATGCCTCCAAAGATTCACGAGGTAACTATTGAATTGTTAGATCTTTTCTCTAAGAGGTTAGATTTTAATTTCACTGGCAATATTTCAGGAGCAATCTTAATTTTATATGTTGAATATACAGGGTAATTCAAAATGAATGGTGCAACTTTACACAATTATTATGACGTAACTATTTATGATAGAAAATCAAACAGGAAGGCCTCAATATAAAGAAAAAATCTGGAAGTTTCCTTCTCACTAAGTGGGCTTCTGCTGCTTTGCCGCTGTTCCACCAAGATCGCTTGTGTTGCAAAATGGCTAGTGACCAGTAGAAGGCGTAGTGTGTGTTGGAGCTATCAAGAACTGATTCACTCACGATGGTGCAAAGAGATTTCAACGTGCGTTTTGGTAGTAATGCACATGTTTCACCCTTCCGAAAGATTTGCCAAAGTTACAACTGTGAATTGTTCGTGTCTTCGAAATCATGGACAATGACTTGCTGTCTCGTGCATAGTTTGATCAGTATCGTTTGGATGTTTACCGCATTATTTTTGTAATCTGAGTCATGGGAGTAGAGTAAAACTTACACAGTTTTGCTTTATATTGATGCCTCGTCTGATTTTCTATCATAAATACGAGGGACATTCCGAAAGTAAGTTTCGTCATTTTTTCCACAGGGAAGCTGTATTACAAAGTGAGAAAACACATTGCCATAACAAAAGACAATCTTTCCTGAATTGACGATGAGAGGAGCAAGAGCAGAGGAGCGATGGCGCATGCGCAGGGTGCCGAAGAATCGAGATAAGCAGCAGACCGACGTGCCCGAGCTCATTCGAGTGCAAACCAGTATGGCAGAAAGACGTGTGCTGGAAACGTGGTCACAAATGGAAGTGTGTGCTGTCGTGTGCTATGAATGGGCACATGGGACTAGTGTTTAAGATATTCATCGATGCCTACAGAGTGTCTATGGAGACGACGTTGAGTGGTTTTGTTCTTGGACAACAATGCAAGACCCCACACAGCAAGGGTCACTGCAGAATCACTGCAGAACACATTCGTCGTGTGGGATGGGAGAGATTGAATCACCCGGCCTACAGCCCCGATCTTGACCCCATCAGACTTCCACCTTTTTTTCTGCGTTGACTATCGGGACGTCACTTCGGAAGCAACGAAGAGGTGCAGCAGGCTGTGAAGAACTTCCTTAAATCGATGGGCACCGATTCTTACCAGGAGGGTTTCTTCAAATTGATTTCACGGTACGACAAATGTATCAATGTCGGTGGCGACTATGTGGAAAAATAGCCACAAGATTGTATTTTGTTATGACATTGTACTCTTCTGTTTGTAATAAAGCTTCCCTGTGAAAAAATGACGAAACTTACTTTCGGAACGTCCCTCGTAGTAACGTCATAACTGTGTAAAGTTGCACCATTCATTTTGAATTACCCTGTATTGCGTCAGGGTCCGATCTGTCAAAATTTAAAAAAACAAAAAAAAACTGAGTACAAACCTTCCTCTACATACCTGAGTAGCCTCTCCCGGTAGGTGGGCTGATCCCTGAAGTTGAGTCACGTGATCAAGATGGCCTCTACCCTGTTCCCCGTGCTCTGAAGACCCGTCCTCGATGTCCGGCGGGGATCTGTGGGGGTCTTGGTTTGGAGGTCCGCCGCTACTCCTTCCTTCTGAAACAAGCAGTGTACGTTAATGCCATCCCCACGTTGCAGTTGAAAGCATATTTCTCATGTAAGAACTTAGGAACTCGTAAGAATAGGTACAGGTGACACTGAATCCTTCAAAATTTCCACACTGAGTGGTAGATTGGCTTAAATCTCTCTCCCCTTCCATTTTTCCAATCAGCTCAAATTTTCCTGTAGCAGGACAAGATGACGAAAATTGACTAATAACTAGTAAAAACACAAGTCATTTGTTTATTGTTACGAAATGCCCGATTCTACTACATTTTTGTAGTATTTTAGTTTGTTTCAAGTCAACTTTATGCTCAGAAAAGCTATTCAACCTTCAGGATAAAATTAGATCAGATTCGGAACTACTGTGTGTCAGCCTGGAATCAAACAAATCCTTGATTAAAAGCCGACAGTATCATTACGCCATCAGTGGCCTTTTTTGTAGTTACTAACTACCTAATACATAGAATTACGAAAGAGTAATTTACTGTCACGACAAACGAATAACTTACAAAATAGGTATATACAGTTGGATGATTTTATATTATCAAGCAAACTGTCCACCAGCAAGTTTATCTTCTTTGTCTTATGCAAAGAGCTTCAAAAATTGAAACAAAACGCCAACCAAGCTGCTGACAGCCTTTACACAAGCAAACGTAAAAATCAATTTCTTCAAATCACGTAGGATGAAAATAACGGACAATTTGCCGAGTAATATTTCTGCATTCCACCGTACACGCATTTTTGATAGTACAGTCAAGTTCAAAGATTTATGCACTCAAATTGTCCATCACAGTATTGATCCTCTTTATTTCTTACGAATGCAATGCGAGATTCTGAAGGCAGAGGTTACCCCTTTAATATCACCACAGGGGTCCCGGATTCGAGTCCCGGCCTGGGCATGGATGTATGAGTCCATTCATCAATTTTCATCAATCATCAGCAGTGGCGGCGATTAGGGGAGGCAGTTGCCCCCCCTGCACTATGCTAAATCTTATCTACAAAGGGAAATGTACTGTCTTTGACCCACCGCCAGTTTTTGCACCTCGCCTCCCCGTTTTGCGACCCAATCGACGCCACTGAATTCATCACATAGCCAAAAGTGGCACCTAAAGCGACGTAAAATAAAGCAAACCAATCAATCTAATATCACCAGCGCCAATCTATCTTGTTAACGTGATTGAAAATTGTGATGGGGACAATTTGTCCTCATTTTTTAACTTGATTGTGCACACGTGTGTCCAGTCATGTAAAAAAAATACTCCCCCTTATAGTCTTAATACCAGTAGTCTTATGGGGGAAGTATTTCTTTCCACGAATGTACTTATGGTAAACGTAATGCAATTATTTTTCAGTTAATGAAGACTACAATTTTCAACACTTGCTTAAACATCATGATACAGATTGACAGTTTTGTATGCACAGAGAAGATTAAGTAAGTTAGATACCAAGGGATTATTGCGAGCAGCCAAGCTCAAGACAACCCCTCCCCTCTACCACTCAACAGTTGGAACAAATCGATGTCGAACTTGGCGTGCTCTTGACAACCACGTCTACATCAGCTGTCGTCACATAATCGCCTAGCAAATGGTGGCAGATCTTGTCCAAGCTGGCTTGGGAGACGATCCCGCCACCTGTGGACAACTTCCCAAAACCACCATCGGGAGGGACAATTAGGCAAGTGTGAACCGAGAATTTGATATCGAGAGGAGATTTATTGCTGTAGAAAACAAGAACCATTAGTCTGGGACGTTGCATGATTTTCTAAATCTTCAGGAAAAGAAGAAGAAGAATATCGGGGAGTACACTGTTTCCCCTAACATGTAGTGTCCTGAATTCAGTATTACGGTAATGCTTCAATAGACTGTGTACACACAAAGTGTTTGTTTCCGATAATAACCCTGCTAGTTAGACATATTTAGCGAACGCAAGTCTCTCGGTCTAATCGCGAAAATAGAATCGAGAACGAGACGATCTTGTAAAAATCGAGACGAGAACGAGAGCGGAGTCTTCGAGACATTGTCGAAAGGAGACCGAGGAGATGGAACTCTATAAAATCTAGACGATATCGAGAATTAGATATATTCAGGTTCATATTCTGTTTCTCGAGGGTTCGTAGAGTCTAAATGTGGCGTCCGACAGAAAAACAAGTGACCTAAATACGCAGTCAAAGTTTGCACGGTGACACGTTGCATATGTTATTTATCCAATATCGTTCGAGACTCGAGGCGAGGCCGAATTCGAGACAGGCATTTACAAGTCGGAACGAGACCGTGACTGGTATGTCTCATCTCGATACAATTTATTTCTCCTAAATCAATATCAAAATAGCAATAAATAAATACTTCGAAACTCGAGACAAGATGGACACTTCTTCCTTGAGACCGAGCCGAGAATGTGACTGGAGTTCATATTGGTACCACGAAGCGAGTGAAAGTACATGTTTTACATACCTCGAGCACACAGCTAGGACTGATTACACAGTTGCCAAGATAAACACACTACAAAACGCCACAAAGAAATCCCTGCTAAAAAAAAATAACATTTATACTCCTACAATGCAAGAAGCACATAACAAGGTAATTCATTTTATTGTCACGTTCAATGAAGATGTCTACTTTGTCAAGATGAAAGTTGTAGTCTATTCCCGATTAAAATTACTACCTGAGCGCTAGTGTCGCTTCCAATATGGCCGCTCTATGTAGGATAAATCTTTGTTTACATTCAAGAGTAGAGTCCAGCGCAGATAATTCTGCCGTGCAATGCGCGACAGAACTAAAGAAGCAGTGTTGCTAATGGACCAGATAGAAAAATCGCTGCGGTGCGCCGATGCACAGCTGTTACGTACAACAATAAAATTAGAGAATTCAGGTCTATCTAACGTTGAGTTTTAAACGTCATGCATTATACCAGGACTAGGATTAATATGTACTAACAAGTGGCTTTGTATGTAGCTACATACATATGGACTAAAAATTCGCAAAATATGAACTAACACATAAGTAAAATTACCAAAAATGCTGCATAGAAGACTTCTTCATACGATTCCTTATTTGAGTGATTTCAAACAAAATAAAAATATATATATATTATTTTTCATTGCATTAATGCACTGGTGGCGTTCTAACTTTTCACTCCCAAAACCCGTATACACTGGTATGGAACTGCAACGGCAGATAATAACATGCCAACGTGTTAAACCGCTACAATTGCACCATAACACTCCTCCTGAAGCAGTATTATTATTTCCTCTCTGAGATCGGCGACAGTCGGTTGCCTTTGTTGTACATTTACAAAGGATGCCGGCTTCCACAACAATAACAAGTACATATACTGCCACTAGACGATAAGCTGCGCGGCTTTTTCTTTTGTTATGAACCAGGGCCGGCGCTAGTCATTTTGCCTCCCTGGGAGGTGGCGGCAGATGCCGCTCTATTTCGACCCCCCCCCCCCCGATCATTACGCAGCAACGGAAAATTGAAAATCAATAAATTCCTAACTAAAACATCAAAATATAAAATAAATAATGAGACTTCTTATGCTATTTCAATACTATTCAGCGCAAAAGAATATCTCGCTCGATCACAGTTTTCAATAGGCTTATTTTTTTCTTCTCTTCAAATTTTGCCGCTCTGGGCGATGGGACGGTTCGCCCTCCCCTTCCGCCGGCCCTGCTATGAACTTGGTCACCCATCAAAGCATGGCAATTTTAACACAGAAAACAATATGTATCGCATGAAGCAGCAAAAATGACAGCCTCCTCTATGCAATTTCTACAAGAACACGTGCCGGAGCCAGAGTTGAAATGATGTTGGAGCCACATAATTTATTTATTTTGAATGATTCCAAAATTATGAAATATGAACAATTTGTTGCTGCTGTTCGCTGCTCTCTTGCCAAAATGCTTTATTGGGATGCTAACACCATGACTGGCTTCCTCCTTCATGAACTCGTGCACGTTGCTTAGAATTTCCCGAGCTTGGCTATGCAAGGTTTTTGATTTCAACTTCGACAGAACTGGAGGCATTATGGAATTTAACGTTCATTAGCAAACACACACTTTTACATACACACACGCAATACACGCACACAACGTCAAACCGGTCAAATACTTAGTATAAAATAAAAATATGGTGCTTCCAATCCAACAAAACTCACCGCCACTTTACCTGCCTTTTCCCCTTCCGTGACAGAAATAGTGCTTCATTATTACAGTTGGCAACACTAGTTACTAGCTAGCCAATGAACATGAACTGCATAAAAGAAGCAAGCACTACGCCGTGCTATATTGCCACATCAGCGTCCCTACCGAACGGTGGGAACCGCGAGCTGGAGCGCTAGTCAATTGTTTTCAATGATGTTTGCGCGAGTGTGTCCAGGAATGGAATGACAATGTGGCAACAATAGCGAAGGTTTTCGAGCAGGGTAGAACACATGATGCTAAGGGAGAGGGAGACGAAACGAAAATTCGTTTCTACGCAACGGCAAATTTACGTGTGTGGCACTCTAGTACGAAATAGCAGCGTGTTGTCATTGCTGGTATGGTAGAAAACGTTTAAATTACGCGATATTTTAAATATTGCGAATGCGATGTGAATTCCAGGAACTCTAACGAAGGTGAAGCTGTACTGCGAATGAAGCATTTAATTATGATAGGCAAAAATAACACTGAAAAAGCAGACGAAACTAATGTATACGCACTGGTTCTTCAAAGCAGTGCTGTATCATCTGCACCTCATGTTGTAACTGGGGTTCTCGGAAATTATTTTAAAATAAAGGAATTTAAATTGACCTCTACTTGAAAAGCTGGGACAGGAGAAAATTGCGAACATATCGTTGCAGTTCTTTCTCGAAAGACCAGGCTATCCTCACTGAAAAAGGACATCGTACTGACTGAAACAGCAACATTAGCATGTCAATTTTCTTTTTCTGGTTACATTTGACATTAATTCATTCTCAAACTATTTTCATCTTCTCTCTTAATCGACTTGCACCTGTTCCAAATTTCACACATACATAATACATAGACGCATTGGGTAAGGCGCTTCAAGACTTTTCGAAGAAAAAGAAAGACTTTATTTATAAAGTACAATTTAAAACTTTTCTTTCATGGTACTATATGAAGGGCCAGGGGGAAAAACGATGAATGTCGATTTTTCGCCCATTTTGAGATCGCAACGCCATCTGATAGTTCAGAAGCTGTACTATAAGAATGAGAACGGCCTTGGTTGGGAAACGATGAGAAGTGCCTGAAAAACGCATTATTATTTTGGCATATATTAACGTACTTATGAAAAGAAATACTTTGTTTTTCATTTCCTGGCAAATCGTCTCGAATGAACATTCATCGTTTTCCCCCCTGGCCCTTCATATATTTATCTCTCGAAAAATAACGTGAGCAGACTCGTGCATTCTTCGTAATTTCCTTGCCGAATTACAGTGTTATCCCCTATGCCAAAATTCTGTCAATCAATTACGTTCTCCCTGATTTATTAACAAATTTCATTTTGTTGATTTCACGGGGTGGAAATACATGAAAACTTTTCATTTGTTCTGACCCATAAAACGATTTAGAGCACAAAAAACCTGAACAGTGGACCTTACTCTCTCGCATATTCCCCATGCTTTAAAACGACTTCAACAAAACGTATCCTACATATACTCCGTCCCAGCTAACTGTAGAGCAGGCAAAGGAAAACAAGTGTCTGCGCAAGTAGTGACGCGGACGGCTCCACTAATGAACACGTGAGAAGAACGGAATTGCCTGGAGTAGGGGGAAAGTGACTGAAGTTACCAGCCTTCCCATCAGTGTCTACTGCTTCGTTCTGGCCAATAGATTTCCCTCGCTTCTCTGACGCTATGCGCCGACTTGCTCCACAGTTAGCTGGGACAGGGTAGTTCCTGAAAGTCCCACCAGATGGCATATAGGTTAATTTTAATCGCGAATTGGCTTTTATTTAGTTCGGGGTAACGTAGCCACTTAGATAGAGCTACCGTCACCGTCAACTCAACTCATCATCTTCTTCTTACTGACCCTATCAACCATGAGTCGATTTTGGTCATCTTGTCTGAATTTTTTCTCAAAATTAATTTTGTCAACTCAACTCAACAAAATTTTATTGGAACCGTCACTGTGAAGATTTTTTTTCAGGTGCAAGAGGCCCACATACAGGTTAGTCGATTAAATACATTGTACGATCATTGGCTGAGGAAATAATTTCCACCTTTGCACTATTTCTTGCAAGTTTTTTTAAACTAAAGTACTGGGGTATTAATAGGAATATAAAAAAAGTGTCCAGTTTTAACTTATTTGGCAAATTATTTTCATCTTTCTCCTTCCATTATCGTTCTAGACTAACTTACTTTGCTCAATGAAAACAGTCGTATCCACTTTGACAACCGAACAGTGCAGTGAAAGTTAAATTTGGCAACGCTTTGTGCTCTGGAGGCAATAATATGATTGACAGATTAAGAAGAGGTATTTTCAACTTCTTCGTGCAAATAATCACACAGATTTTTAAAGAAAACCGTATGGAAAAACTTCTCGTTTGAAGAGAAAGATTCACTTAAGAAGCCTATTTGCATTTTCAATCACTTCGAGGGGAGGGGGTGGGGGTTACGGACAGTACACGCATCCAAAGACGCTTTTCAATTAAGCCAATTACACAGATTCGTTGCAATTAACAGAGTTGACACAACACGACGTGAACCGCTGAAAACGCTCGCAGCGCCTCCTGTCACAAGGTATGAAGCTCCCAAGAAGCGACAAGCCGAAGGGTTTGTATGACATTATCAGCATCATTAATGCAAATGAAGGGCCGCGTGTCGGTGGGGGGAAAGGGGGCCGCACAGGAAATTGTGTTTCAGGACAAGGACACTGCCTGAGATCCTGACGGGAAGGAAGTTGAAGGAGAAGGCGAGAAGATTAATACCTTCTCGCTGTGCCCGGCGATGAAATACTCCGACATGTTCCTCCATCTCCTGGATTGTTAAAGACTCTGACGACTTATGGACTGAAACAGTAATGCTCCTGGCGATAAGAACGGGGGGAAGGAGGGGGGCACTGCTAATTTATTCAGCAGGGAGAGGTAGAAGGTGACAGCGTGGGTGAGAAAGCAGTTAAGATTTTGTCTTTAAAAAATTACGATCGTGTTTTGTTCTGTTTTAATTCTTTAATGTGAAATGACGTATTTAGAGTGGGGTGCAGGGGGTTCGGACCCCAAAAGACTTCCCAAGTCCACAATTAAATAAGCAAAATACAGGGTGATTCAGAAAATGTTAACACTATATGGGAAATAGAAAATTTGTTTAAAGGAGGAAACTTTCCTGGAATGACACGAATTTTTTTTTAATCACCCTACTGCTGTATAATATGAAGTTGGTATATTTACGCAGAACTTACATAAATGTAACTATTAGATTGTGATTATACAGCTTTCCGTTGACAGTGCCTGCGAAATTCAAGGACTTTTGCTTTTCACCCGATTTACCTAACAACGGATTTTGATATTCAATAAATAATCCACTTAATCCTAAATCCCGGCTTAAGCATAGGTGTTCTTTGCGAGTGTCCCTTCATCAATTTCATCATATCATCATCCATCCTCATCGTCGCGATTAGCCAAACCATGCAGAAAAGTAACGTTAAATTTTTAAAAATCCATTTAAAGATTTTTGGAATTAATTTCTTTGGTAAGACAGCTGTTTCATGCAGATATTAGTAATCTTAACTACACATATGACTGATAGATTGATTTGGTTTATTTTACTTCGCTTTCCTGCTACTTTTGATGAGGCTGAGAGATGATATGATGAAATTGATGAAGGGGCACTCTTTAATGATAATGAATACGTGCTCCTACACTATATATCTGTATTCTTTATATTATCTTTTTACCTGCTCATGTAAAATAATAATAATAAATTGGCATTCTTTAATATTATCAACAATTGGCATATTTATATTAACATTTAATTCTAAACTTTATTATTAAAATTAATATTTTAATATGTTTTACTATTTTTATATCTGTCGCAGTCATACACAAAATATGAAAATCCCCCCCCCCCAAGTTCTGAAGTTTACCCTCCCTTCTGCATTTTCTTCAATTCGAACACTGACTGTAATCAAAATGGTTTCTTGAATTTTTAGTGATAAAAAAATGTGTTGGACTCTGATGCCCCCCCCCCCTTTCAGGTAAGTTTCTCGTATGGCACGGGTAAGCTAGGGCAATTTTTTTCAGCGGAAATTAATGCAATATATCGAATATTTCAACGCTTACCCCAGATTTCTAAAGTGCAATATTACACCTTATGTACTAACTCAGACTCATATATTAATGCCAGAACTGAAATGACCAGAAGCTGAAGTTGAAGTTGAAATTTCTTGAAGTTTTCTGTAGAAGTACCGTTTCCTTGACTCCCATCTGTTTTAAAGTTGTGGTAATGGCGTAGTGCGATGAATTGGCTTCTGTTACCTCTGCAACTGTCGCTCGAGGTTCGGTCTGTGATGGCAGTTCAATTACGAACTGAGTGTTGTGGTCCTAAGAAGGGCCGGCTGAATTTTGGTCCTAAGAAGGGCCGTCAGAATTTTGGTCCTAAGAAGGGCCTATCTTAATTTTTGGTCCTAAAAGGGCCGTTTTGCTATGACATTTCGTATTATATCTGAGTTGTTGGTTGTCTGTTTAGAATATTTCTGTGACGAACTCGACGAGTGCCTGCAGGACTGCGACGGTTCTATCTGATTCGTTCTTCGTCTTTTCGATCTTGTCTTTCGCCGTTTTGATGAGCGTTCTTATTTTCTTGTCTTGCAGTTTTGCCAGTAACCATTTGATGATTACGTTTGTCTCTTCTTGCTCTTCAGTTGGAGCCTGAAGTGTCTGGCTATAATTCATGGTAGTCGGCGGTGTAGTCTTCGTAGGTGCAGGGACGGCGACAGGGGTGGGCACGGGTGGGCAATTGCCCACCCAAAAATTGCTGTGCCCACCCGATTGCCCACCCAATCAAATTTAATAAATATATACCCTTGAGAAAATGCGAATGGTTCAATAAATAAGTTTATTATGGTGTTCACTCCATGTATATTTTACTTGTAGATATTATCTATATTACAGACAAGTTCACATATCTTCATTAAATGAAAAGCTTTGTTGTCCTTTACCGAAACACTGATTTAGTGAATAGGTTTACGAAAGTCAGCGTAAATAATAAGTTTAATGGAATTAATTTAAGCTCTTCTTCAATTTCCTTAACTTTATCATTGGAAAGCGAAAGGAATTTCCAAAGCGTTTGAAACAAAAACTGTGATCCAATGCCCACTTGTATGCTTAAGCAGTTAGTAGGCTTAGGAGGATTTATGTATGAGAGGCGCAAATTGTGCAGAATATGATCAAGATTAGAACAGGATTATTGGCCTGAGGGCTGCAGCTCCTGGCCTTCACAGGTACGATGCATCAAATTGTTTTGAAAATGTGCCACAATGAAAAGAAATAGATAATTGAAATGTGGCAAAAATAGAAATATAATTAATTATCTGTCTGCCATAACTTGGCCAAAACGTTATAACTGAAAATGAGTGCAGTTGGGGTGGAGTGGAGTTGCTTGATGTCAACTCCGGGCTTCCAGCCTGGGTATGATTAAGGTAATCTGTTAAACAAATAAAAACCTCTTCTTCGCGTTGTTTCCTCCAGCAACACACAAAGTTGTTTAGTTAGGTCTATATTGAAATATTAAGGAGAGGTAATTTGATATGTCCCTTTCATCATCACGATTTTATATACCTGTCATCTTCTAATTTCGATATGGTATCCAAAATGTTTTAAAAAAATATATATTCGTTCTACTAATAAGAAGCAATCACAAAAATAGATTTTGATAAAACAGCTCTGCAGGTTTGAAAAATAGCTGCAGAATTATTGACTTGATAATGAGTTAGCAACCGTGTTTAGAAACCTTCTTACATGAGTTGTTGTTTTAAGTCAACTTTATGCACAGATAGGCTAATCGGGACTGGACCTACAGTTTAAACTGGGGTCCGAACCACTATGTGCCTCCACCGGTTATTGAACCTGGGACCCCTTGATCACAAGGCGACGACTCTACCACTATGTCATCAGGGTGGCAAAAAATCTTCTTACAGATACATTTTCCCTATCAGTTATGTAATCATGTGATTTTTCTTGTGATTAACTAACATAGAATAGGGACGAGATTTTAGAACTTTGTACTTCATAACATAATACATACAATGTTATTTATTTATTTATTACTTTTCGGTGATATTTTGCCAAAATGCCCTTCATTAGCCTAAGTAAATATTATGCGGAATGAACTAAGAATTTGATTTATACCCGGGTTCTTACTTTTTTTTAAATTTTGCTAATAAGACATTATCCATAATTATGTCAAACCCTGAGCTGTATTGGGCGCTCGGAATGCACACGTGATGTAGTGACACCTTTATCCAGGTTGGATTGATTTCAGTTATTGTGTATTAGTTTTAATGTGCGAATTAATTAATGTTTAAATGATGTTTTTTTATTTTATTGCAAGAGGTTTTACTATTCATCCTTTTCAGTAAGGGGTTTACCCTTGTATTATTTTAGGGACTCGATTAGCCATTTAGAAGTAAATAAATAACAGTCTGCGTGTGAAACAACCTGGCAAACACACTATGATTGCATTCCTCAGTTCGTCGATTTCATCAACATGTCGTACGTGAAACTCGCGATTCACGATTATTGGTACTGCGCGACCCTCGAAACACGATGGGGACATTTTAGAATGAAGAATCTTGAATTTGAGTCCGCATTTGTTGGAAATTCTTTGTCTTGGCAAGTTTGTAAATGCTGTAAATACTTCTTACAGCCATAGGTGTGCGCACGGGGTTGCCAAAGATACCTGGCTACCTCAAACGTCTTCTCAGAAAATAAAGAAATATGTTGAACTACCACTAAAATAATGAAAATTATATCAGTGGTGAAAAAGTAAGGAATTTCGTTTCATTTGAGATGATCAGCTCGCTCTCTCCCTCTCCACAAAACAATGTGATATTCCTTTACTATAGTAATCAGTAAACACGTAGTAAAGAAATATTTTTTTTCCCTTTATAAGTCGCAGAGCCCCTTCACATATCGGCCGGTAGTTCTTTTCCCCGAGGACCGACATGTTTGTTAATGCAACCTTCTAACATTTCCAATAAGACTTTCATGAATGCTCTCTTTCAATGACAAGCGCATCAATTTTCAGATTTTTCTTGCATCTCAATTCTACGGTTTAAAATAATTATATATAACACATGGCATTCTATCGAGTGACCAGGCACAGCAATAAAACAGCATTATAAAACATGGTGAAACTGAACCTACATATGTATTTCGTGATAGTGATTCAGCTGATAGTACCTGCACAGATATAGCTTTGTATTTATCATTTTCAATTGTTTACTTTCATTATTTAAAATATCGACACAGTGATAGTAAAACCTGAGCTAAAGTGATAACAAATGTTCATTCTATAATGTTAAAATTTCATGTTCATATACCTAATAGTTTCTGTGAAAAGGAACATGAAGTTACGACTATTAGGCTAGCCTTGCCCAGATAGGTAACTGAAACTTCCCTTAAGGCACCCCAAAATAAATTAGTCTGCGCACACCTCTGCTTACAACATCGCAAGTGTGTAATTATTCTTTTGTATTTTGCCAGATAAGACTCCCAAGTTGTTGTTTTAAATTCAAGTGGCAACCTTGCTCCCTGGAAGTTACGTCAGATCGATCGTTTGGTGAGTTGGGTTGCATATACATACAGGTCAGATTTTCAGCGCTCATAGATCAGAAACTAAGCACTTTCGAGGTTATGTGTATGAGGAAAAGTTCCTTGGGTTTTTTTATATCTACCAGCATCCAAACGTTGTTGAAGTTGTTTTAGGACACCCTGTATATGTTGGAGGAGGGGGGCATGAGTGCATGTAAAAGTCATATAAGGTCTTACATTTATACTGCCCACCCTAATTTATGAATATACATCTTCTGCCCACCCGGTCGAAAATTTCTGGCGCCGTCCCTGCGTAGGTGGCTTCTCTTGTGGTAAGCTGAATGGTAGTTGTTTCTGTTGTTCCTTCCCATCATCTGACTTTGATTTTGGTTTCGTCTGATGTACTGATTGGAACATTTTACAGGCCCTGTAGTTGGCCGGATGGTTTCCTCCACAATTGCAGCATTTTGCAGGGAGTTTTCGGTCTTTCGTTTGGCATTCTGCTGTGAAATGATTGTTTGCACATTTCACACATCTTGGTTGAGCCTTGCATTGGATCTGGGAATGCCCTATCCTCTGGCATCTATGGCATTGCAGTATTCCTGGAGAGCGGTATGGTTCCACTTTCATCTCATAGTTCAGGGAGTGTTCTTGGCTGTAGATGTTTCGTGTTGTCTCTCCTTTGCTCAATGAAACTAGGTACAGCGGCATTGGTGTTTTGATGAAGGACTTCGGGTCTCGTCTCTTCATCTTCTGGACTTGTTGTACTTTGTAGTTCTGCGCTGCTAGCTCTGTCTGTATTTCTTTCGTTGATAGGTCGATTGGCAGATGTCGGAGTACTACTTTGACCGCCCTCTCTCGGCGTGGTTTATCGGTGGCGTAGCTGAGCGAGTGCTCTTTGCAATGGTTGATGAGCTTGTTGTAAGGTGGTCTGGTGTTGGCTTGTATCTTCATTCCATCATGTAGTATTCGGATCTTGGCTTGTTTGTCATCTATTATCTTTGTCACCGAAGTGACAAATTGATGGCTTCTATCTGCGTTGTATATGTAGACTGCTGGTAACTTGGGTAATTCCCAAAGAAGAATCTCCCCAGAAGATAATAGTTATCACAACTTGTAACAGAATATATTTGCATTTTCCAAACGATTCAACAATATGTTGAAGAATTTATGCAATATTTCATGATCAAAACTTACATTAACATACACAGCATACATAAGATATTTCATTTTACCAAAATCTGACCTGCCTACTATATATCTTATGTTAAAGTTCATGGTTTTGAAATAGAATTAGAAATGTATACTAACCTCCTCTATCGGCGTCCGGGGAACCATTTTCCGGGTCGTTTCCACCAGTTTCTTCCCGTTTCACGATTTGCATCTTGTCCTCCATTTGACAACAGTCCATTACCAGATTTTCGAACTCTCGCCCGCTGGAAATGAATACGAACAATTATTTTCGTCATAAAAGCATTTTTATGTATGTGAGTCATATATTTATTAATTACTTTGAGTTCTACTTTAGTATGCCTCAGCTTCCTATATCCTGGATACTTCTAAAAAAACAACAAAAAAAAACAACAACAACATAGTTTCAACGTAAAATATGCATACATATGAAGTAAGGTGGGCCATAAGTCAGTTGTCGTTAGACTTGTTTTGCCTAGCGTAGTGGAAAGTCAGTTGTGAACTTGACTATTGTGTATTACCCAATGTAAGAATGCTGGGTAATACGCACTAGTCAGGTTCACAACTGACTTCCACTACGCTAGGCAAAACAAAGTCTAACGATTGCTAGTGACAACTGACTTATGGGCCACATAATTATGTTGATAAACGTTATATTACATTCATATTTGAACTTCCACGTTAATTCAAGGCCTTTACAAGCGCACAACAATATTTTATATCAATTCAAAGGAACAACCAACCATCTACGTAAAAGAGAAGTTTTCTCATTACTGTTCCTGTATTACTTGAAGACTAAAATTGGTAAACGATGTAAGTGCCACAATAATTCAAACACCGTTTTCCACGTTAAACTGTGAAATGTGCCATGCTTTATAATGTGGTAAACGTGAAAAGTGGCTGGTAGCCCTCTAAATGGTTCAAAGGGCGTGTACAGAGGTCACTAGTGTGAACGTTCTTACGGGCTGATGTGCGGAACGATGTGATTTCCCAACACTTTCGATTTTGGCACTTACAGCTTTTACCACTTTTAGTCCTCACTTCTAAACTCTGCCCAAGAATATTCACGAATTCAAAAATCAACATCCTTCAGTGTTATAGCAATATTATTTCAAATCAATTACATAAGATTTACTCCATCTTTTACAGCAAACATCTACATAATTAATAAGAATATTGAAACATCGTCAATAACAACATTGAATCATCGTCAGCATTAATAAGAACATTGAAACACTGTCACTGAATCATCGTCAGCATCAATAAAAGAATTGCAAACATCGTCAGCATCAATAAGAGCATTGAATCATCGTCAACATTAATAAGAACATTGAAACACTGTCAATCATCGTCAATATCAATAAGAGCATTGAAAACATCGTCAATATCAATAAGAGCATTGAAAACATCGTCAGCATCAATAAGAACATTGAATCATCGTCAGCATTAATAAGAACATTGAAACACTATCACTGAATCATCGTCGGCATCAATAAAAACATTGAAACACTGTCAACACAAAAAAAGAACATTGTCTATGTATGATCTAAACAAAATTAGCAGTTTGTTACTTGATAATTTTGTTCATTGTCACGAAAAGTACTTTGCGATACAAAGTGCAACTTGTGAACTTACCTAATGACGTAGTTGACGCAGATGATAGTTTGTTCGTCGGCATTCTTCGTGTTGCAAACGACGGTGGCACACGTCTGCATCCAAGTATATCCCCCGCTTTTGTTCATTAACCTATAATACTGACTCATAACTTGTCCCTTGTTGATCACTGAAAATATATCAATTGTAGATCAATATTTTAAAAAAATGTATACTCTGTCCCGGGGATCTATGGAGCAATCGAACGCATACAAGTCGCTGAGCAGTGACTCGAGAGGGCTCGACCAATGGACGCATGAGAAGAGAAGTGATTGAATGGAGGGGAAAACGCAGCTGCATATAGATGACGCGTTTACTTGGTTAACGTCCAAGATCTGAAGATCGATGCCGCCACGAACGTGGGTGGGGATAAACACTCAACCTTCAGCCAATGGGCGCAGCTGTCATTCTGCTCGTCTACTCCACGTGGAGTCTCAGCTGTTGCCGTACTTTGCAACATCAATGTGGGAACGAAGAGACCGTGAGAAGGCGGAGGGACAAGGTGGCGTAGAGTAGATGTGTGGCAACACTGTGGGTTGAGAGTGTATGTTGCAGCTGGTGGGCGCGCTCTGTGGACTTCAAAGCCAGCTAGCTGTTAACGTAGCTAGCGCGTCGACTTTACCAGCAGTTTGAAGAGCGCACTGCTTTGCTCCGCCCACTCGTTTTCTCCCCTTCTCTACCGTTATACGCAGCCTTGCGCCATAGGTTCCCGAGACAGTGTAGATATTAAAACTCACATGTTGATAGCAAAAGAGATTGTAAAATAAACAATATCAACTTCCGTGGTGCATTTACTAGTGCACATGGGGGATTTGATCTTGTTTTTGTTTCTAAAAAAAACAATGAAACTTAGAAGGTGTGAGGCTAACTAAATAACTTTAGTAAAAAGGTAAAGCTAACGTTACCCCAAGTTCGCGTGACGGTTCTCGGTCTTCAAAACGTGATATGATGATCACCATGCCTGCATCCCAGTTATATGCATCTACGCGTAAACAACGATAGTCTACTTTCTACACGTAGACTATTTTATACACGTAGATTACGTAATCTATGTAAACAACATGGCGAAAGGTATAAACTTAGCAAAGGACGCCGTGGAAGTAAAACAAAATTATACTGCGTATCAGTTGCTGATGTGTGAAGAGAACTTTTCATACTCTTTCACCCAAATTCGAACAATTTCTCACCTAAGAAGAAACCTAATATAGGAAACATTCTGGTGTTTTATGGGAAAAGACCACTCTTGTCTCACGACTGCCATCTGTTGTTCTTTTTTGCATACTACTTATCTTCTTCCATAGTTGATAATAGAAGGGAAGATAAATTTTATTGTAAAAATGATTCTTTTCATTTCGTTAGGAACCAATATAGTTAAAAATGTCACTTAATTTTCATGAAACCCTTGAAAATTAATTTTAATGCACTTTAAATTGTCTACGTAGTCTATGTAAACTACAATGAAATGTAATCTACGCGATTCCCACCACGGGAATCGAACCCGGGTCTCCAGCGTGGCAGTCAGACACCCACCTGCTGAACCGTCGCTGCTCGGTATTACTAAAGTGCATTGCAAATATTTCGAATGAAATGCTACGATAATTACAATTTCTTCTGCATCTTCATGAATATATACGTTATTTATTTATCGGCTTTTGTACATGGCGAACTTAACGCTTTAGTTTTGCTTTCTCTTACACTTAACCATTTGCTCTCATCTATTAACAAATAAAATATAAAAGAAAGAATACAACAAAAATATATCGTTTAATACACACACATGCTCACCCTTTCACACACATAAACAAAAGACAGCACCGTTTATATTACACACACACATACACACATTCTTGAACTTATACACACGTGCGTACAAGCAAATAACATAACGTTACCCTTAAACATAGTTCAAAACAGTCCAAATTAATCATAATTCACCTGAATTATTACATATAACACAGGGATTCATGGGTTCGGATGACTCACAGATGACTGTTGTCCCTGATAATTTCAGTATGCTGATTCCAAAAATTAAATCCGTTTTTACCCATCACGTATAGTTTTTTCAGAAAATAACAATATATTAAGTGCCTATATTTCACAATAAAATATGTAGTTTCATAATTTTCTCAATAGATGGCTCTGTTGAAATGATGATAAAATATTGGTTATCTAGAATACAAATCCTCCAATTTTGAACCATAAATGCACAAAGAGTAGTAACCATTTAATCTATCTTCACAAGACACATTGGCATGAATGAAAATTGATTCCGTAAATTCCATTTTTGAAATCTCTCATAGAAAAACCTTCACAAAATGTCCAAAATTCAATGATATAATGTAGTGGGTTGATTGAACTTAATAACGTGGAGAAAAATCCTGATCGAAGGGAAAGTCCTGTCATGATGGGATGAATTTTATGTCATATTCGTCATCAGCATTCAAAATACTTCCAGAATCGCCTGCTTTAATTTATTTTGTTGCGTTCTGTAATAGGCGTAATGGATTGGCAAAAATGATAATTTCGATTGTGAAATTGTGAAAAATCCTGACGTGAAGGGGGAAAATGGATGTCATTTCCGTGATCAGCATTCAAAATACTTCCAGAATCATCTATTGATTTCAAATCATCCGATTTTTTTTTCTTCAAAAATGCAGGGTGGTGTTATCATTATTGTTTCTCTGGCTTACTATCTTATGTTTCTTTTCACCTGCTACTTAGTTTGGGAAGTCAAATTTTTAATTTTCATCATTTAATAGATTCAATTTAAAGAGTTTTTTGAATGTAATAATTGAGGAAGAGAGATGAATTTCAGGTTGCAACTTGTTCCAAAGGCTTGCTGAGGTAACAATAAAATAATTTGCATAAAAGTTGGATTTGTGGAGTGGAATGGAGAGCAGAGACCTTTCGCGTCATCTGGTGTTGCGGCTGTGAAAGTCGGAAAGAAGTTGAAATCGGTTATAGAGATATTGTGGGTCTTTTATTTGGAGGATTTATTATAAGTATTTCAAATACTACTGCCGACGCAAGGAATTGAGCTAGTTGCCTAGTATATAAAAAAAAAAAAATTGAAAAATTATGGATATTCAATAACATATTCCAATTACATATTTGTATATTAATTCCGGGAAAAAAATTAAAATCAAAATGCATTGCTCGGAAGTGATGCTTCTACTTTCACAGATCTCTTAAACCCTATGCTATGAATTCGTCGATACTTAAGAATTCGTGGATACATTAATCACATGGAAACAAGTGAATTTAAACTGCGAATTATTGTTACTAAACTAACCAAAAACTTATGTTTTTATAAAAGCAGTAAGAACTTACTTATTTTGCAGAAATATCTTTAAAACAAGGGAAAAATTGTTAATTGTTCATGAATTTAGTTTAGAAAACTTTAGCATGTTCCGTTGTGCCATCTATTGAGAACTTTCTAAGCTTGAGATTTCTTGCGAATTCATGGTCAGATAAAGAAGGGATGCCTAATAAATTGACAATTGACACAGAGTATAATGTTAATTGGAGATGATTGTATGGACTAAGCCAAGCGTCAGGTTAACCTTGCAGCAGGTTTTATGTATCAATCCGCGCGAGAACTGAGCTCAGAATCTTCCGTGCCAGTCTTTCCTCAACCGCCGAGCTACTTACATCGGAGACACTGAGAAAATCTACAGTATTGCCAACCGCACAACACATCAAAACCCGCATGCATGTCAAGTGGATTGTATTTTTGCTTCTCTTTGTCTCCTGAAACATAACATTTTAAAAGTACTTTCTGCGCATATATTATTTAATAAATGTGTCATTAATATAAGAGCGAAACAACTTCTAAACATGAGAGCATGTGTGTATATTTCGAGCACGCAAAAATAAAAATAAACAAAGATAAAAGTAAACAACGATAGGCCCCTCTTGAATTTAATGACAAATTATTGTTTTTGGTTTAGAAAGAAATAGATTTATGAAAAACTTGGTTGCTTCGTTCGCAATACATCCGTTACTGTAAGACACACGCACTTCAAGTTGTACTACCAAAAAAGCATGATTTGTTATTGGTGATATATACAATCAGGTGCATTGTCTGTCGCTATTACTCTGGTTTCAATTTATGAATCACTTCACTAAACCAGGATTCAAATCTTGGTCTGTCTATTTGTTGCTGATAATCACCCTTCCCTTTCTTTGCGCTGAAAAGTAAATATGCGCCTTCAACAAAGCTTTCATTGCCGCCAGTGGGTGAAACAATAAGCCTCCCCCTTCCCCTCATCGTCGGTTTCTTCAGCCCTGGCGGTGGTTTTGCATGGTGGTATCCTTCCATGGTTTATTCCCCCTTCCCCCACTCACCGAGTTGAAGGACGTCTCGTCCAAATAATAAACATGTTTCTTCTCACTGCGATATATTTTAATACCGCGGAGATTCTTTTGTCGTCAAACAACAAACAATCGTTTCCTCTTGCTAAACTCAAACCGCAAATCATTCAACACCCGTGATACAATTCGTGTGCACATTGACGGCAAATCACCTCACGCCCTGTTTTACTTTGATCTTGTTGCCGCAAGGAGGATTATGCATTTAAAACAACTTGCTTGACTTTGAAGAACATTTCCTTTCGGATGAAGCCCAAAATAACATTCGGGTAAAACCGCGCGCTGAACAGGAGATTCAGCCATTCTCGCCGCTCTACAATAAACATAGGGTTAAAATAGTGGGATGTGCAACACTGGTATCAGCGATTTCACGCGCTCTGCAACGCATTCAGTCTCGCTCGACTCGCTCTAAAGTTTCAATGTCTCTTCAACGCAATACAGATTCGAGTTGGCGAATCTGCGGTTCTAAGTTCGTCTGCACAGTGATTGCAACCAATTAAGTCCATACCTGCTAATCAATGTATTATTTTGTCTGTATATTACAAATTAAATAACTGTTTTCTTGCAAGTATGCAGTTGTGTCGGAATAGAACCCGTCTCAGTGGAACTATATTCTTGCGCGCACGTTTGGATCTACATATGCTAAAACCTGCTGCAAGGTTGACCTGACGCTTAGCTTAGGCTGGTATCATGGCAAGATAGCTTTTTCTTGAGGTTGCAATGGAGGTGTGACGTCAGGATTACCCGGTGCAACGTTTTTCGTCCTCATGTTCCGGTCCGGCTTTGCTTTCAAGTACAGAATTATCTAATTCGATATTGAATTTGCAACTGAGGGGGAGGCAAGGTACCATCCCTAAATTCGTATCGTGTGACAGAAGAAAACTACAGAAGAAATCAGTATGGTCAAACATTCGTGAGTTAATATCTTAGAACTATTTCGAAGCTGGGGCACGATATGTAAAGAACTCTTAAGTTTTTGATCGGTTAATCGGTACTGGACCTACAATTTCAATTGGGATTCGAACCAATATGTCTCTCCACCGACTTTCGAACCCGGTTCTCCTTCATTACAAGACCACAATGTAATCTGGACAATGATGGAAATATTTGCAACCACTTTCTCTCGACCCAACACTGCGGGCTATGCAAAATATATACACCATGTCCAATCGCAACGCAGAACAGAAAGACAAATTCATCATGTAGCAAGGGATTGTCGACTTCGTTTCTCACATAACAAACAAGGGAAGGGGGTTAAGGGGGGGGGGCAAAAAAAAGAAACAAAACGTCAGACAAATCCTGCGCACATTGTGTTTCACTTGTTTTATTGCAGTCTGGCTGTCTCGTCAAACCGAGAGGAATTGGAAGGGGGAGTAAAAAGTGGAGTGGGGGCTTTTGTCCCTTTAGCAGGGCGTGGGGGAGGGGGGCAACTTGAGATGTAGCTCACATCCGAAGTCGGACAAGGCTCGCATACAGAAATGGCTTCACAATCGCTCTAACCATTCCCATGGTTCCGCGTTCCTTTGGAACACTCTTTTTCGGCTGGAGGTGTGTTTGCATAGAATTTGTTCTAAGGCGTCATCTCTCTCTCCCCCCTTTTTTCCGAGCAGCTTCCGGGCGTTGTGGAAGGGGGCTCGATGGACGGAAATTGGGAAAAATCGTACGGAAACCGCGCTTAAAAATACCCCAGTGGGTCCTATGCAAAAATCGTCTTTCGTTCCGCAAATCTTACACTACCACCAAGAGGTTTCACCTCTATAAATCCCTCCTTACGCACAGAAATGTGTATTTTACCACCGCTGCAATACCCCCTTCAGCAGATATACTAACTCGCCCCTTCCCGCGAAATCCTTACATCAACAGAAAGCGCGCCATCATAACGGCCAATCAGAAGGCGCTGCAGCGCTAGGTACCTGAGGCCGATTGGCTGCTCGACTCACGTGTGCGATCATATGACGTCATTACTTTTACAGTAACCTGGTCTGGGCTGCTTTTTCGTGGTCCACTCTGTACTATATACACCACAGAAGTGAATATTTTCTTTCTCTCCACAAATATGTATGTATGTAGCTTCTTTCAAGTGATAGGTGAATTGATGTTTATTGACTTTCATGACTTACACAGATATTATATTTTCACTGAGGTTGGTTTGGCTCAAAATGAACTTGATTTGATATTTCTTATTCAGCGTCGCTTTTCTGTCACTTTTGGCTAACCGCGTCGATGAGGATGAGTGATGATATTACGAAATCAACCCAGGCCAGGATTCGACCCCGAGACTCCTGCGCTAACCACTCCACCACGGCGGTAAACTTCCACGCTTATTTTAAATAATAACAATTAGGTACAAAATGCATACAGAAATATAATATTTTCACCGAGAGTAGTTTGTATCAAAATAGACTAGATGGCTCTACTTCTCAAATATAAAACAATTGTTTGTCAAGCAATAACGTTGAATATTTCTTGAAGAATTATGCCTGAATTATTTTCACGAAAATTCAATGTAGTGAATGAATATTTCTTGAAGAATTATGCCTGAATTATTTTCACGAAAATTCAATGTAGTGACGAAAAAAGCAAAATATTTTCTGTATATAACTATTTAATTAATTATGAGCTTTGTATGAATTATGTGGATATGATTTGCAACACTTAATTGTTCAGGTTTGAACGTTTTCAACCTTTTAGCTTGAGGTATAAGAAATGTGTGATAAATCCATAAGAACCGTGTAATTCTTGCGATGAACACAATAACACATTAACATGAAGAGTATCGGAACCTTTCTTCCCAGAGAAAAGGATTTTCTAGCAATCCCCTAGCAATTTCCCCATTGACTTACTTTATAAATACGGCCTCATTCACACCAGGTCGTCCTACACTACAACTTACAAACTCTAATTAACGTATGGAACAAAATAATGTGCAAACGAAAACTTACGATCAACGTGGCATTTCCGCAACTTGTTGGCATCCTCCCCGTGGCATAAAGAATACATGTTCTTCCCCGTCAGCTCATCTGCCGTGTAGTCCAGCAGCTCTGACACCCTGCAAGAAAAGGAACCATTTTTAGTGCGACATAACATAATCTTGGATTGCAACACTGTCAGCAGAATAACGAGCACTGCAAACATGATCTGGAATACACGGGTGTGGAGAACGATGCTAATCTTACCGGAAACATGCCGATATTTAATATATAGACTATATTTATTTAGTAACAGACACATGACATCTCTCCTTCCCGTTAATGTTCTTTGTAATTTCTGAAACTAATGTAAAAACAAATAAAATATTACACAGACGAAAAAGATAAAAAACATTGTTAAAGTACATAAACATTTAGACTTAATATTTATTTATTTCAACAATTTAGACAAACTTAAAGTTCTAAAGCGTGTTCTGTATTTTATTAACATTGATTGATTGATTGATTGATTTGGTGTATTAAGTCCACTTTATGCACAGTAACGCTAATCGGGACTGGACCTACAGTTTAAAGTGGGATCCGAACTGTTTGTGCCTCCACCGGGTATCGAACCCGGGACCCCTTGATTACAAGGCGACGACGCTACCACTGCGCCATCGGGGAGGCCCTAACACTTGAATATTTGCAGGATATGAGAAAAATGTAAAATAACCCTATCCACAGATAATAACGGTTTCATGGTTTCATGTGAATCTACATCGAATTACACGCCGAATATTATTTGTAGGTAGAAGAAATATTATGCTTATTTCACCCTAAATTATCATCTCCAACTAAAATGTTTATACAAAAGAAGACGCGATATGATACTTTTAGGATACATTCTCAGCTCGAGCTTTTTATATATTCACGTAAAACGTTCACGGTAGTTGTACAGCACTTAACATGGTATCACGACTGAGTTTTTCAAACCGTCCGTTTGGCGGCGCTGTTAACTTCCGCATTTATAATATGAGTGACATATCTAAGAACATTTTCACATGAAACAACATACAAACACACGACTCATTGCTTCATGATTATGTTTACAAAGATCTCTTAAATTACATACAGAGCATTCCCTGACATTCGCTACGAGACTCGGCGGCAAGCGGGCCGGTGTCAGCGCTTGTCAATAAAATACAGAAGAGGCTTTAGAACTTTAAGGTTGTCTAAATTGTTGAAATAAATAAATATTAAGTCTAAATGTTTATGTATTTTAACAATGCTTTTTTATCTTTTTCGTCTGTGTAACAAATCACTCACTCAGTCACATTACAACAAAGGATTTATCTTGTCGAGTGTCACTCCGGAAAGAGGAATTGTGGAGAAGTGCGACGACGTTTTGCAACGAAATTTCCTGGTGTTCCCGTTCCACATAGGACCACTATATTAAACCTCGCATAACAGGTTAGAGTAACAGGGTCAGTTCTGAATAAAAATGGAAAGAAAAACCCACGTGTACATACTGAGGAAAAACTCGATGAGATAGGACAAAGGTTAGAACAGTCCCCTAGGAAATCTATCCGCCGCCTCTCACAAGAAACGGGTGTTTCAAAAAACTTCTAGGTCCCCCGATTTGTCAGCCGGCGATTTTTATTTATTGGGAAATCTAAAAAATAAAGTATACAAAGACAATCCGCACACCATCCGTGAGTTAAAAGAGAGTATTGTACGAGAAATCGGGAGAATTACAGTAGACAAACTTGCACGTGTGAATGGCAATTTCTTTCGGAGATGCCAGGAATGTGTTGCAGCAGTGGGACATCATTTCCAACACCTTCTGTAGTCAAGGTTAGTACACAATATGAAAACTGTAATTTTAATAGCCGACTCTAGCGACTGTCGCGGACCCGGAAATACAAGCGCTGAGGCCGGCCCGCTTGCCGCCGAGTCTCGTAGCGAATGTCAGGGAATGCTCTGTACTTTATCAACAGATGGAGCTGATAATGTTTAATCTATTGTAAGCTGAATGAACAAATAATTACTGATGTGAAAGTAATGTCACATATCAATATTAGGTAAAATTTGAAAGAAAATATGTAATCTGTGAACTTTCATGAACGATAGTAATCTGTGTGAGTAGTCTAGTTGGTTTTCGGACGCTTCATTAGAAGTTACGGACTGAGAAGACATTATGGTACGGCGTAAAGTTATTATTTTGGTTTCTGTGAGTTCCTACGTTTTTCGAGGCATGTTAAGTTCCAGTGGTTGGAATAACTTGTTTAGATAAATATCGATACACGGTTATTGCAGATACTTCCAGATTAATTGACGAATGAAGAAAGCAACTACATTACCACATGTAACCACTGGCCAAGGTTTCTGTGGGAGCATGACTGATGTTGAAATGTCGAACATATACGATTAGTTTTACAAAAGTAAACACGGGCCATTATTATTTCTGCCTTTGCCTACCTGGGTTCGCAGTGAGCTATCCTAAAGTCGAAGGTAATCCTAGTAACGAACATATCGCTTTCCAGTCGAATCTCGTGGACGCTTGGAGGCGGAAGTGCGATCGCCAGCGCCACCATTCCGAGCAGCGGCGGGGGCGACTTCCGGCTGTGCGAGAATGTGTACTGCGGTCGTAGCCTACACAATACCAGCACCACCTGCAACAACAACAACAAAAGAGTTAACAGATCAAACATATAATATTAAATATATATATTACTAACTAGAGATTACACCATGTATTTTATGTACTTGTATTCACTATCCTGTCTAGTTTTAGTTACTATATACAGGGTGGTGCATGAAAAACTGACATTTTCTATTAACAAATTATAATTTCTGTTTATATTCTAATTATATATTTAGTCAACACACTTATATTTCGCCAATACAGCATATTCAGCTAAAAGATTACCTTCCACCTCAGGCTGAGCTAACTATTTGCAACCGATAAAGGGTTATCAAGAGAGGATGGGGATAACTTCCCTTATTCTATTTTTCGAAATATAACGATGGAATAGGTAGGTGGGTTTATGTAAGTAAAATTAATTTAAAAATAGGTTTGACAAAATAAAACAATATTTTTTTTTTTGCTGTACCATTACAAAGTCAATATTTTGTGACAGGTCCGCGTCCTCACAATGTGTAACATGTATATTTATTAAAATTAATTTATGTTGGCAATTTGGATAATAATAACTTTTGTACCGGGTTGATTATGTTTTATGCGATTCACTTTTGCCTAACGCAGTATCAATATTTGGAATTTGTCGTTGCCAAAGTGCAAAAATCAACAGTCGTGTAACAGCGAGCTAGGTGATGTAAAACCAGAATAGAGTTAAGAGTGAAATCGCATCTTGCATTGTTTTATTTCAAACAAGTAGGTGACAAAATTTATGTTTTCACCTTCGTGTACTCTATCAACATATTTATGAACTAATCGACATTATAATAATTAGGAAGTGCTCGTTGCAAATTTCCATCTCTCTTTTAATTCTACATTTACAAATTGCAGGTAAATAAGGAGCAATATTTATTGATATTATCATTCATCGCCATGAAGGCAGTATATATAATAAACAGTGGGAGCAAGATGATGGAAAGAAAGATAAGGAGAAAAAATCATCACATCAGCAAGGGGATTAGGTAGCATAACCTAAATAGACATATAAAGAGTGAAGTTATCCCCCCAACAGAGTGAAGTTATCCCCCGATATAAACACGAGAACATGTAACATCTACCATAAAGAGATCCGCGACTCGTAATTCGAGATCAAATGTCCATTCCGTGAGGTAATTGGACCCAATATGGCCGCCCTCGCGCGGTTACGTGCTGCCATTAAGTTAACCTGGGTGGTGGCAGACACTACTTTATTTTCTCTCTCCCTAAAAATATCCCTGCGACGGCCAATCTTCCCTCTTTCTTACCTTCTCCTCTCAATCCTCATTAATTACTCCCTCAGACCTATCTCCGGCGTATCACGTGACAACATCGTCATAATTAAAACCGAACGAGAGGAGAAGCAGTTTTTCGTGAAGGGGCGCGAAAGAGTGGATCCCCACACTGATCCGCACTTAATCCTGTTCCCTATTCATGGTCCTTTTTCATATTCCGCTCCTTATGTCCTTGATTCCCTGCCACTGATTGCCACCCCATCTATCGTTCCCTTCTTCTTTCTTCTGTTTTCTTTCCATCTGCCGTTAATTCGCCTTGATGTGGTTATCGCTGCTTTGGGCAGGATTAAGTGCGAATAGGAACGGGAAGAAGAAGTTAGAAAAGAAAAGAACACGAAAGCGATATTTTCATGACTGGAATAAACTTGAAAGGAATAACTACGGCATAGAATAAGTACGCAACGAAGAAACAGGACACGAATGAGTACCAAAAGGAAAAAAAACAAGAAATAAGTACGAAACAAAAAAGCACGGAACGAATAAGTACGAAACTTCAAAACACGGCACAGAATAAGTACAAAACGAGAAAATACTGAACGAAATAAGTACAAAACGAGAAAATACTGAACGAAATAAGTACCAAGCGGAAAAATACGGTACGAAAGCTACCGAAACGAAAAAAAAGCTCGGAACAAGAACCAAACTGGAAGAAACGACACGAGTAACTGAAAAGGAAAAGACACGAATAAGTTCCAAAATGAAAAACACGGCACGAAATAAATACGAAAATGAAAAACACTTCACGAAATAAGCACCAAAATGAAAAACACTGCACGAAATAAGTACTAAAATTAAAAACTGCACGAAATAAGTACCAAAATGAAAAACTGCACGAAATAAGTACCAAAATGAAAAACACAGCACGAAATAAGTACCCAAATTTAAAAATGCACGAAATAAGTACCAAAATTAAAAACACTGCACGAAATAAGTACCAAAATTAAAAACTGCACGAAATAAGTACCAAAATAAAAAAAACACGGCACGAAATAAGTACCCAAATTTAAAAAAAAAAAACACTGCACGAAATAAGTACCAAAATTAAAAACTGCACGAAATAAGTACCCAAATTTTTAAAAAGAACGGCACGAAATAAGTACCAAAATTAAAAACGGCACGAAATAAGTACCAAAATGCAAAACAGTGCACGAAATAAGCACCAAAATGAAAAACTGCACGAAATAAGTACCAAAATTAAAAACTGCACGAAATAAGTACCAAAATGAAAACCACTGCACGAAATAAGCACCAAAATGAAAAACACTGCAGGAAATAAGTACCAAAATTAAAAACTGCACGAAATAAGTACAAAAATTAAACACTGCACGAAATAAGTACCAAAATTAAAAACACTGCACGAAAGAAGTACCAAAATGAAAAACACGGCACGAAATAAGTACCAAACGGGAAAGAAACAGCACAAACCATGATTGATTAACCACTAGTACCAACCAGGAAAAATGCACGACAAGGGAAAGGGTCTGAAAAAAGGTATGTATAGAATAAGTTCGAAGGGAAGAAGCAATTCATGGACTAAACGAATAAAAACGACAGAGTTCGGGAGAGACCAATCATTTCGACCGAGTACAAGCACAAAAACGAATAAACAGACGGCTAATACCCCGTTAAAAATTACCGTAATATTTACAATATCAAACGTTAAAATTTAACAGTCTGCCCGTTAATTTACAAAAACGTTGTTGTTTTCTTTCGTGAACTCAAGCGCATTCATGTCGGTCCCTTCTCCGTGGCGTGGTTAAAATAAATATGGCGTAGAACCGTTAGGAATATTAAACACAGTCAGCCATTCACGTTAGACAGTATAAAAGTTACTTCACATTTAAATTTGAATTTCTTATCTTGCACAAAGATATATAATGATTACACATTGCGGTTGTGTGCACAATAAATATATTTTCAAAAGCTGTATCATTAAAATTACATTAATTACACTCAATGACTGTAATTTCCGCTAATACTGTAAAAACGGTCACGGTCATTTCTTACAGTGGTTGGATGACAACGGCTATCAAATTTTTACAGTGTACTCGGAAAATGATCGAAATATGCAATAATGAAACAATCACGAAATGAAAACTGCTGTAAACATTTCTCTAGTGATTCATTACTCGCTAACTCTGTAAATACTTAGCGTGACATATTACTATCCTAAGACCTCTGATCGGATAAAACGTCAACTGTATTTTGGCAAGGAAATTCATAGATAGAGAATAAATAGTATATTTCAATACGTATTTTGAAAAAGATAAATACTTAATATTTGAATTACCAATGCATTTACGCTTTGCAAAGATCTTAACTTCAAATCTGCACGTATAGATGGCACAGCAGAGCTATTGTAGTATTATTTTCATGAAATCACAAAAATATGTAAGGACAAATTACAACCTAAGTGAGTAAAAACGCAATTTTCAAGCATTAAGAGCAATGGCTGAAATAATAACTAATAATTAACTTGTTTATGATAAATAAAAGATATACTACAACCTAATGAAGTAGTTATATTAAATTATCATATTTATACTAGCTAATATCACAAACTATTATGTGAAAACCATCTCAACCTCAATCTTCTATACCACGATCGTATAACTATTACGTATGCCACACATGATAGTCATTTATCTTGAAATGTAGAGACTAAGTATCGCATGTTTCTTGATGAAAGTTGCAGGACAATAAGTATTTTTGACAAACTTATTTTTGTCATTAACAAGCCTCGTTTAAGTCTCAAAACAGTTACATTAATTACTTCAGGAATTCTGACTTTTGCTTAGGCGAGTGCAAAAGAACGTTCTTAAAACTTATTTTAATGTTGAGTTTTGTGTGTGTTTTGAAAACGGGAATTTTGGGGAAGCTACCACCGAAAAAATTTCATTTCCGTAATTCAATTTTTTCGGGCGAAAGAATCGCAACAGACACTGCCATCTGTAGGAAGTTAACAGAGAATAATCTTTGGAATGCATTGTTAACATTGCCGATTAGAAGAATCCACATTATTTACCCTAGCAATGCCAAGGTATTTTTGTTACACGGATTAACAAGGGGGTGGGGGCTTCAGAGACCCATGAATGAAAGTTCAATTGAACTGGACTGATGTAAGTTCAATTACAATGTTGATACTTGGAACAATGCTTAACGGTGCAAAATTCCAGCAAAGTTATTTCTTTTCTGTTTCTACTATCCATACATTCACTGTTATACTACTATTTCAAATTGTTACTCTAGTTTAGCAATTGAATAAATCCTCTCGTGTATTAAAATACCTTTAATACTTCTTTGCAAAATCTTTACTTAGAATTACCGGGGGGGGGGCTTTGAGGTCCATAAACAATTTAAACGAAATAAAATAACTTTTCAATGAACATTTTTGGGAAAAATCACGCGATGTCATTCTAAATATTGCAAAGAACAACCCCTTGGTATTGCTAGGGTTAAGTTTAAAAAAAAAATGGTTATTAAACTATTGACTCACCCTGTACCCTGATGACTTGAAATGACAGCCTCGTTTTGTAAGCGTTGACTTCATCCGTATGCAGAACGCTCGGTCTATCCCTTTGTACGGCGAGTTGCTGTTTATCGTCATGAGCGTCGCCACTGTAAAAAAGAACAACAGGGTGTTAGTCAAGTATAATGACCATCTGAACGTCGAGTGAAATAAGCGACATTTTTGGCAAGCAGAAAATACGTCGTTTATATTGATATCAACCACAACTTGATGCAAGAAACTCACTCCTTGCGCTGGAAGTACATTATTGTTCACTATTTAAATTATAAACAGCACATTGATTGATTTTCTAACAGGTAGAGTTTTATAAATTTATTTTTTGCGCCATCAGGCCGAATGGAAGACCAAACCTATATTGTATATTGCAAACTACGTATTCAGTAAACTAGGTATTTAGTCATTATACAAGTTATCCTTCTAACACCATTGGGCCTCATGATTCAATGAAGACTATTATGAAACGATTTGTGTACTCCTCTCGCAGTCACATCAGACGAAAATGTTCCCATGTGCCTGAATGCCCCCTTGTTGCAATTTTTATAACCCCCCCCCCTCCCCGCTAGCATCGTTGTGTAATAATCCAACATATTTTAATATAGTCTCCGATTTATTTTAATTTTAATGCATATTTCTTTTTACACTTTTGATTTACTTTGAGGCTTCATTTTCTTGCGTCATCATGGCGAAGTTAAAACTTTGTAGCCAGCCTTTTCTACCACTTAACAATGTTTACATAGAAATTTTAGCATATGAATGTTAGAAAATAACATTTAAAAAATACACACAAAGTAAATATTGGAAACAAGGAAAGAAAAATATAAGATTACAAATAAAAATTATAAAATAAGGAAAAAATACATACGCGAATAAAAGTGTAACCTATACTCACGAGCATACAACAAAACCACACACACATATTCATGACAGTAGTCAGGGATTTGACATATTAAGGTGAATAAGGATTTTCAGTGTTTTTCTGCACTTAACCCATAACTGCATTCAATTTGTCACTAACGTGTAAGCTTGCACTAATGTGCTAACTAATTGTGCCCAATAAAAAATGTGTTAATTGTGCCTTAAAGATATACGCTGAAGATGAGTTACGAATTTCCAGGGGCAGCGAGTTCCAGTGACGAGAAGTGGAAACGGTGAAAGATTTTGAATAAAAACTTGAGTTATGAAGGGGGGATGAGTAGTTGAGTTCTCCCGCGCGATCTGGTGTCAAGGCTGTGTGATTCCGAGGAGGATCTATGGGCTGATATATGAAAATGAAGAAATAATATGGAACTATATGAGCTTTATTAGGATGTAGACATTGTGAAGGAAATTGTGCTCAAATTACCGAATGCCAGATAACATGGTGTGTAAGATCACATTTACGAATATGGATGGGAGAAGAAAAGTAGGAAGACCAGCTGAATGAACCTGAGAGGACCTGAGTGTGTCTGATGGATTGTAGTGCCAGGAAAGAAGAAGAGAGAGAGAGCAGGAGAAACAAAATATGTCCTAGAGTTTGAGAGCAATGGAAAGGAAGAAAGTTACTCAGAGAGAGAGCAAGAGAGGAAAAGAAAAGAAAGAAAGAATGTTGGAGAGTGAGAAAGAAGAGAAGAAAGCTTTCGGAGACAAAGGCAGAAAAGGAAAAGAAAGAAATAATATTTAAGAGAAAGAAAATATGGTAAAGATAAAAAAAAGGTAAAGTGTTCCCCTGTGCATAGCACCACGCCATGAAGGCGTATAGGGGGTGTAGGGGTAACGCCCCACACTTTCTTGATCCGGTCGTGAGTGGGGGTGATGTGATCAGCATCACGCCCCTGACCGCCTTTACCCCCCAGGGTTTCCCCCAGGTACCCATGTTATTCGACGCTGGGTGGGCGCCGGGGCCGCTTTCACCGTTAGAAAAGTTCCCGGATTTGAACCGGCCGGGGATCGAACCCGGGACCTTGAGCATGGTAGTCAGACGCGTTACCGACTGAGCCACCGCGGCTGAAGAATAAAAAAGGGGAAGAAAGCAAAGATGTTCGAGAGCGAGGAAGAGAGGATACTGAAGAGTAAAGAAAAACTGACAGAAAGGAAGAGAAATGAAAATAAATTATGGACTACAGAGGGCGAGTAAGCAAGACAACAGATTCTGAGAAGGCGAAACTCATAAAGAAAGACAAGACCGAACGAAGGAAAAATAAATACAAACAAAA